>NW_026264911.1:953717-971215 GCF_000817695.3 Arachis duranensis
CCGTAACTTTTAATATTTCTACTTTAACCACCCTAACTTTCAGAAATTACTAAATAACCCCTTAAACACCAAAATTTTTACTTTCTTGACCTTTTAAGGATATAAAGCCTGTTCTTCATTGTTCTTCATCACACTCAAAGTGTTCTTCATGTTATTCATAAATTCTTCAGATTCTTTCTCTGTTTTTACCCGTTTTTCAGTCTTTTCAGCATCCGATTTTAACCAAAATTCAAAATAAAATCCAGCCACTAAAATCCCATCTTTTCTACATGTTTTAAACATAAATTGAACCTCAATTTAATCTCTAGGGTTCGTTTTTCCAGCAGCCACAAGAACACACATTCATAGCTTGAATTTCATCAAATTTCATCAAAATTTCACCAAATTTTCACCAAGAATCAATCATATATGCAACCAATTTTTAGCACAGCCAAATTATACAACATTCACAAAACTCAAACACAAATAATCAAGATTAATTTCGTGACACCTTACCTTGATTTGCTGCTCCAAATCCGGTTACTCTTTGAAGTGTTCTTAAAGCACTTTTTCCTCCTAAATCACATCAAGAACAACTTTAAATCCACAAACCCTCAACTGACCAAATCTCTCTTAGCACGTTAGGAAGGGATATCTCGCCTTAGACTTGCTGGAAATTAACATTTCTTGGCCCTCAAGTCAAGTTAAGCATGATTCCTAAGGAAGAACATCAAGAAAACACATGTATAAGCATGTTTCCTTGAAAACCGAATTGAAAGGGGAAAGGAACAGCCATCTCACCTTATTTCCAGCCTTGATAAGTTATATGGTTATGTAGAGGAAGAAGAGAGGATCATTTTGGTGAAATCGGAATTTTGATTTGAGTTTAAGTTCAGAAGAAATCAAGCTTTGAAGATTAAGTGTTAATGAAAGTTTCTCTCTTGTTATTTTCGGCCAAAAGGGTGTAAATGACCAGCCTTGGAGTGTCTTGGGGGTGTTGGGTGAGTTGTGATTGGTTGGCTTGGAGGTGGATTAAAATAATATTAAAATATCTCAGGTGTATAACTACTAAAACTAGATGTATCGGAACACTTGTAAAAACATCTCTAAAAATTATTTTCTGAGCTACTAGCATAAATGACACTAGTAACATATTTATTGTGAGAATAAAAAATGTATAATGAGGCCTTAGCATTGCTAAAGTCATCAGACAGTGCTAGTGCTAAGCTACACCAGTAAACTGTGAACCCGGTTAAACCTATTTTCTGTTTTTAACTAAAATAGACCAGGTAACCTTATAATATCATTTATGAAGCTTCTAATACTAATATAATGATAATATTATCCTATTATCTCTCTTCTCTTATGAATTGGGTCCGGTTCATCAAACTGAGACTATTTATGAAAAATCGAATCAAACCTCCTAACCGATATGGTTCAAAAACTAGGTTCTATATGACCGTGTTATCGAGCTTGCCTAAAAATGGTTCTAGCTTAAAGATGACATAATGACAATTAGGAGTGAGATACTTGATGATATATCAGAGGTTCTCCCCTTACTGATCCTCCAGAGTTCTCCGTACTTTCAGAAAAGATCTCGCGTACTCGAAAACCGGGGTTGTTACAACACCAACCATCGGAGTGGGAAGAACTATTAATACTAAGAAACTGAATCCCCTTTATATTGGGTCGTTTGAGATCCTGAAAAGAACTGGGCCGATGGCTTATAGAATTGCCTTACTGCCGTATCTTTCTAACTTGCACGACGTGTTTCATGTATCAAAACTTTGGAAGTATACTCCTGATGCAAGTCATGTTATAGAACCAGAACCAATCCAAGTGAGAGAAGATCTAACACTCCCAGTAATTTCGGTGAGAACTGAAGACACCAGCGTTAAACGATTATGCGGTAAGGAAGTATCACTGGTAAAATTAGCTTGGAGTCGAGCTGGTATTGAGGAACATACTTGGGAACTCGAATCAGATATACAAAAAGACTACCCACATCTCTTTTCAGGTAACTGAATATGAAATTTGAGGACAAAATTCTTTGTTAGGTGGGTAGGATGTAAACCCCGTTAAATTAGTAAGTAATTAGTCGATAAATTTGTTTTTAATAAAGAATGTTAGAAATGTGAATATTATATTGAATTAGGAAAGAGCTCATCGAAACGAGAATTTTGACACTAATTTCGAAGAAACCAGTCCAAGATTGGACCGAACGGGATGAACTGGTTGAACCGGGCTCAAACTGGGCCCGTGGGACCAACTGGTTCAACAATTAAATGAACCCAAGCTCTTTCTTCTCCCTCATTTCAGCATAAACAAAGCTGAAGGCTTCTAGTGGAAAAGAGAAACGAAAAAATTCCCGAATCCTTCAGGAAAATTTCAACCCACCGTAACTTCTCCGTCCGAGCTCTGATCGCCGCACCGTTTGCGGCCACGCAACCACCGCGTCGAGTTCTATGTTTCTACTAGAACAATTTCATTGGTAAACCATTAATCATTCCCAGCCACTCTTTTCCCCCATTTTTTTAAAAAATTGGAAGAGATGTTGAATTTCTTTAATTTCTGATGTTTTAGGATCCAATTAGCTTGAGGAAAACGTTCACTCTTGCTTATGTGAAGCTTGGGTAAGGTGAGAATATCATAAATCCTATTTAATTCTCTGAATTTATGTTTTGGATATTAAATTGGGTATATATGTGTTATGAATGTGCATTAGGTTGTGAATAAATAATTGGAGCTTGAAATTGTGAATATTGGAACTTGGAGGAATCTATTTTATTGGGCTTTTGAGGGCTGTGTTCTTTTTATTAAAATTGTCTTGGATAATACGTGGGAATCGGCCAAGGTATAGTTTAGGTTTCTTGCATTTAATATATAATGTTCTGTGAAAATTTAGGCTAGATGACCATAGGATAGGTCGAAACGAATGTGTATATAATTATTGCTTAGCATCTTGTAAATTAGTTGGTTTGGTTCGGTGTAAGTGTTAATTGAATAGCTTGTTGATTATGGTTTGGAGAATGTAAGTATATAGTTGATGATGCTTGATGAATTAGTGGTGATATAGTGAATTTGTTGATGATTTGAAATATGATTATTGTGGTCCTTGTCATGGTAATGAGGAAAGGTATGTGGTGTTGAATCGATAGGTTTGAAAGTATCTGAAATAAAACTTTTGAATTGAAAATTACTTTTGGAAGAGAATTGCAAAATTTTGGTTTTGGGCCTAACTTCGGTGGGCTATAACTTGGTTTTTGAAACTCCAGATTGATTCTAACTTGTTTTAAATGAAAATTGGACTCGCAAAATTTGTGCCATTCAAAGAACGGAAGGAAACCGATTTAAAATGATTGAGTTATGCCCGTCGGAAGTTTAGATGAAAAATATGTGACTATGCAGCTGAATTTTATGGATTTGCAGCTCTCTGGTTGATCTGCTATTTTTTTTTTGGAAAAATGTACGTCCGCGCGTATGCGTGGCGCACGCGTACGCGTGGGATGATGTTTGGTTGCACGAACGTGAGTAGCCCTATGCATACGCGTGATGCATCAGCAAGCATGCCCACGCGTATGTGTGACCCACGCGTACGCGTGACCTGAGGTACCCACTTACGCGTACGTGTGGCCCCTGTTCCAACAAACATGATTTTTGAGTTTTAAACTCTATTTCAAACATCTAAATCTTTATTTTTATTCCTTTAGCCATAAACAGTAGTATTACACTTGATAATCAGATGAATCTAGGAAGTGGAGGTAATTTGGAGATGAAGTAAAGCTGAAAAGTGATGAATTGGTTATGAAACGTTACGGATGATCATGTATGATATTTGGCTTGATAATTAAATGAATGATCATGTATGATACTAGGCTTGATTGATTAAATGATCTGAGATACGAGGTTCCCTGGATAAAGTACCGTGGCTTGCCACCACGTTTACCAGGTTAAAAACTCGATACTCTGTTGACCCTACGACGTAAAGGTGACCGGGCACTTATAAATTCACAGGAATGTTATCCCCAATTGAGAAATATTGATTATTTGAGAAAAAACTATGCATAAACTCTTGGGGATGCACGTCAAGGGACAATTTAAGGTTTTCGGACTTATCGGGTTGGCTGGATAACCGAAAGATGAGCCTCATTAGCCATAGGACAGGCATGTATCGTATGCATACTACTTGAATTACTTGCTTGTGCATTAACTAGGTGTGCCTAAGTGTACTTGCCAAGCTAAATGTATATTTGTTATCTACAGTATTTGTAACTTTCTTGTGCTTGTCTTTATTTGTTTATCTTTTTGTGAAATGCTAACAGAGATGGAGGTATGGAGGAATGGCATTATGGGACCTAGATTTAAGATTAAATTAAGTTAGGCTTAGATACTCTAAGAAAACCACCTGTTATGGCTTCTGTTTAATACTTTAAGCTCTATAATCTGAGTGTCGGCGTTCTAGGATTGCCTCTAGCATTCCCAGGACCTTATATATTATGTGTGTGGCACCTTTACCATACTGAGAACCTCCAGTTCTCATTCCATACTGTGTTGTTGTTTTTCAGATGCAGGTCAAGAGGCATCTCGTTAGGCGTCTGGACCCCTGAGGCGAAGTAGTTACTGGGTTATTTTGTCGTACATTGATGTATATATATGTACTTAGCCCTCTCTCTCTCTCTCCGCATAACTTGTTCTTTTGATCCTCTTAGAGGTTTATGGAGAGGCAGGATTTTGTTTATCTACATTTGTGTTTTGGATATATATATATATATATATATATATGTGTGTGTGTGTGTGTGTGTGTGTGTGTGTGTGTGTGTGTGTGTGTGTGTGTGTGTGTGAAATATTCTCCGACCAGTCTTGACTTCACGGGCTGAGTTAGGAGCTTGTTATTTTGTATCTTTGACACTCTATTCCTACTTTTATAATCTTATGTTTAATGGTTATAATTTTCTTAGCACGCAAGTTAACTCGTTTCTTGAGCGTTGCGCTTTTATTTCGCAATTATTATTTCCCCTATTCTTTAAGGCTCCTAGTATATTACAATCTTTCTGCTATTACATGTACACATTTTATTTTAGAGGTCATAATACCACACCACCTCTGTTTTACGACTTAAGCGTAAAGCTCAGTATGGTAGGGTGTTACATCAACCACCTCAGTGACGGTGAATGATACTCCCTCCGGGGAGTCCTCTAGAGCATTTGAGCTCCTCAATGTCTCGCCCATGTATCAGTTGCTCCTCCCTCATGCTCCTCTAATCTTCCATCATTTGATGGAGGATGGCTGATTGATCTTGATGCTCTATCCTTAGCTGATCCACCAATGAAGTAAGTTCCCCTAGAGATGTAGTCAGTTGATCCCAATAGTCACGGAGAGGGAAGTACGTTCCCTGAGGCGTCTCCAGGATCTCTTGTGGAGGCGGATGAATAGGCTCGTGCTGTGGTTCGTGTGTAGGCTTCCTGACATGCTCCATCCTTCTCTTTTTGATGGGTTTGTCCATCTCAATGAGGGTGTCTCCTGCTATGCCAACTCCAGTTGCATGGCATAGAATATAGATGAGGTGCTGGAATACTAGCCTTGCTTCGGTGGAGGCCTTTTCTGTAATCTTGTAGATCTTCTGAGGAATGAACTCGTGCACCTTCACCTCATTCCCGAGTATGATGCAGTGAATCATCACTGCCCTTTCAATGGTAACCTCAGATCGGTTACTTCTGGGGAGGATGGAGTGTTGAATAAGCTCCAACCATCCTCTAGCCATGGGCTAGAGGTCAAGCCTACCTAGTTGGTAGGGCTTGCCATGTGCGTTCCTCCTCCACTGAGCTCTTTCGACACAGATGTTCGCAATCACTTGCTCCAACCATTGCTCAGAGTTGACCCTTCGAGTGTAAAAGTGTGGGTCACCTTGCATCGGAGGTAATCGCAGCATCAATCTCACACTTTTCGGGATGAAATCTAGGATTTGCTCCCTGACTATGTGATAATGCACTATTTTATGGTTTACAATGTGTTTAATTGTGTGGTTTTATCATGGTCTTTACCCACTTATTCATATAATTAGCATGCATTTATATTTCCTTCCTAAAATTATTACATGATTGAAAACATGCTTCTTTGGTCTTAATTTAGGTAATTTTAATCCTCTCTTATTACCATTCGATGCCTTGATCTGTGTGTTAAGTGTTTCAGGCTTTATAGGGCATGAATGAGTGAGAGATTGGGAAGGAAGCTTGCAAAAATAGAAGGATCACAAGAAATTGAGGAGATGACCAGTGAGAAGTGACGCGTACGCGTCAGCGACGCGACCGCGCGGAAGAAAAGAATTCACAGTGACGCGGCCGCATGGCTCACGCAACCCCGCGGATTGGAAAAGCACAAGTGACGCGGAAGCGTGGACGACGCGAACGCGTGGCTGGGAAAAATGCGAATGACGCGTCTGCATGGATGACACAATTGCGTGACGTGCGCGATCTGCAGAATTACAAAAGTCGCTGGCAGAGATTTTGGGCCACATTTCAACCCAATTTTTGGCCCAGAAACACAGATTAAAGTCAGGAAACTTGCAAAGACTCATCGTGCTCTCATAATCCATAATTTTAGTTTTAGATGTAGTTTTTAGAGAGAGAGGTTCTCTTCTCTCTCTTAGGATTTAGGTAGGATTTATAGAAATTAGCATTTAATTCGACTCTTCATCAGGTTCAATATTTCCTTTACTTTATATTTATCTCTTATCTTAGATACTTTAATGCTTTTATTGGTATTTGATTTGTGTTGCCCAATTGGCTTATGAACCTTTCATGTTAGGATTATACATTATTGAGATGTTTTTAGATTTATGATTTCAATTCATCTTTCCACCTTTTTCGTCTTGGTTAAGAAATCAGCAACTCAGGAGTTATCTTAGCTCAACATAATTGATAGCTGTTATCTTTGCTAATTGAATTGAAATTCAATAATCCCAACCTTTTCTTAGGAAATAAATAGGATTCGAAGGTCAAACTAATTAGTCTTTGCTTTAGCAAAGGTTAACTAAGTGGAATTAAGATTCAACTTTCATTATTATTGATAAGAATAACTAAGTCTGGACTTCCAATTTCTCATACCTTGCCAAAGGGTTTGCTTTACAGTCGATTATTTATTTTACTTGTCATTCATCATAATTGTTCCTCATTCTTAAAACCCCCAATTTACAAACTCATAACCAATAATAAGAGCATACCTCCCTGCAATTCCTTGAGAAGACGACCCGAGGTTTAAATACTTCGGTTATCAATTTATTTAGGGGTTTGTTACTTGTGACAACCAAAACGTTTGTACGAAGGGATTTCTGTTAGTTTAGAAGCTATATCTACAACGCGAATATTTTTATAAATTCTTTACTAGAAAAAATCTCAACGTCAAAATGGCGCCGTTGCCGGGGAATTGCAAACGTGTGCCTTATTATTGGTTATTGTAAATATTTTTCAAATATATATTCTTTTACTTGTTTATTTGTTTTCTCTCTTCCCTCTTATTTCTGATAACTACTATGAATTCTCCCCCCTCTCGCTTTGAGTTTGGTTCTAAGCCCCACCCCGTGCCTATAGACCATCCTCACAACATAACTTTAAACCACCATACTCACAAGCCTCTTTCCACCAAACACCTCCATATGACCCTAATCCTTATCCACCACACCAACCACCCTACGAGCCATACTTAGAACCACCGCCTCAATATTCACCATCTCCATATCATTATCAAGATGAACCACCTTCCTACCATGAACCCTTTCTCCCAACAAATGAACCCTCCTATCTACCCCAAACCTCCATGGAGAAAGCATTTGCCGATCTAAACTCTACTATACAAGCTCTCGTCACCCAAATCGGACCACCAAATACCTTCAATATTCAACCCTCAAGCTCCAATGCACTTCCATCTCAACCACATAATGATCCACCTATCCCACCACCACCATCCACGGAAGAACACCCACATCTATCAATCCAAGAGCAAGATGATCCCAATCATGCTATTGATATGGAACAAGAGAGAGAGGATCGTCTTCGCGAACCCATACTTCATAAGAAGCTAGAGGAGGCACTAAAGGTGAAGGTAGAAGAGACCCTTGAAGGTGAAAGAGTAATTGAAGGGAGTTGTCATGGAAAGGTAATCATCAAGGAGGAGCAAGAGTCAAGGAATCATTTCAAGGAAACAGTAGATCAATTTCAAGCAATAAGTCAATTACCTTCCAGACGTTCGGACACTCAAGGGACCCCCATGGCTTCATGTGGAGAATCTAATGAAGAACTTAGCATGAAGGAGACACTAGAGACTCCAGTGGACAATAAGGAGCATGACTTTGTACTGGAACAAGTGGAGAAAGCCATAATAGTTGCAGAGGAAGAAGTGGTTGAAGATTTAGAAGATGCAGAACCTCCACGAGAACCTCACGTCACAGAACCCTCTTCTAAGGAATTTGAATTTATTGTTGAGGAAGGTGTACAACCTCCAAGGCATGTCATGACAGAAGACTTGGAAGAGGTTAATCAAGAGATGGAGATTAAAGAAGAAGAGGCACAACCTCCCATGCCCTTGGTGAGTAATGAAGAAGAGATTGAACTGGCAGAAAGCCACCAAGAGGAAGAGGTTGAGATTGAAAAAGCTTACAAAGAGGTGGAAGTTTTCAGAGAAGAGCACAAGGGAGTGGAGCTTGCAAATTCATTAGAAATATCTCTCCCAAGACCATTACCGTCCAACACAACGTTCAAGTGGGTAAAATTCCTATCCTTATCCTTTACTTTCCCACTTGAATATGGGCTACTGGAGACGGATGGTCAACTTAGAGCTCTCTGTGGCATCAAGAGTAAGAGGAACATGGTTAGTGGTAAGTATTGTCCTGCAAGGTTCAACATGGTTATGTGCTCAAAGTTTAAACGCAAAGGTTGGTGTAGAGCTCAGTTGAATGGGTCTAGGAAGTTATTTGGTAGCTCCTCTGAGGATTCTAGAAAGTTATTTGACAGCTCCTCTGAGGATTCAGATTATTTGCTACTCGGATGGAATCATGATGATCAACAAGAAGACGGGTGCACAAGCAAAGTTTGGAATCCCAGAGGATATTGGACGTACAAACATTGGTGGGGATTCCTGGATGAGTACAAGCATAAGCCACCATAACAAGGAGCTCACCAAATGTCCAACTTAAGGACTTTAACTAAAAGTGCTAGGTGGGAGACAACCCACCATGGTATGATCGTTCCTTTTTTCAATTTTCATTTTTATTTAGTTTTGTTTGATTTTTTTTGAATTTTCTTTTATTTTATTGAACCTGGAATCATGCATAGCATTCACATTAAGCATTGCATTCTGCATTTTGCATAAAAAAATTGCACTCGACGCGGCAGCATTGCTGACGCGTCTGCGTCACTAGTGCGTTGAGAAGAAAAGAATTGAACAGAGAGTAACGCGAAAGCGTGGCTGGAGGCACGCCTTTAGCATAACTTGACCCCATGCAACCACGTCGCTGACGCGTCCACGTCGAGTGGGAACACTGGCCTCCCACGCGACCGCGTCACTCACACGGCCGCGTGCCTTGGACTTCGACGTAGAAAAGGTGCACGACTGAAAGTTGTGCTAGAGTGGTGTTGGATTGGTGCTAAACGCACAATTCTTCCCACGCGGCTGCATGACCGACGCGACCGCGTCATATCCTCATAATGGCCACTCACGCGACCGCGTGCCCCACGCAATCGCGTCACCCAATTTTTGGCAATTAATGATTTCAAACAGAGAGTTGTGCGAATACGAGGCTGCACTCACGCCACTAGCACAAATCAAGTGACGCGATCGCGTGACCCACGCGTCCGCATCACCTGACCTTATTGCGCACCACGCAGCCGCGTCACCAAGGTCGCACACCTTAACCTCATATGCCAAAATATTTTATCTTTTCTTCCCCAATCCTAATTTTTCCCTCCCTCCTTTCTTACTTACTTCTTTCCCTTCTCATTCTTCTTATCTTTCATTTTATTTGCATATTTCATTCATTGCATTTTAATTTAGTGCATATTTTTCTTTTCTTTTCTAAATTTATTATTTTTCCTTTGGTGTTGATTCTCTTATTTAACTGTTGCCTCTTTTCTGGTATAATTTTTAGTGACTTGTTTTCCAATGTTGGGTGATGCTATTTTTCTGTCAATGCCAATCTTTTATGATACCTGTATTCCTTTTGAATTGACATGAACATACATTGTCTTTCATTACCCACTCCCTTCCCCATTGTTGTACATTTTGTACCACTGGCATGCCATGGCTTCTATTGTTTTCTCACGTACATGTTGAAGCTTCCATGTAAATGAGACCTTTATCATTTGGCATTAACTCATCCATACTTCATTTATTTTCTTATCTTTATTTCTGGGTTATTTTTCTTCCTTTTTTTTTCTTTCAGGATGGCCACCCGGAGTGGAACCGGAAGACGTTTACATGGGGAGACAAGACAAGTCCATCTGCACAATCTTTAGAGAGAAGCATCAGTTGGAACAACCCGTCCACCTGCACATCTTAGCATGCACTGAGGACGGTGCAATCTTTAAGTGTGGGGAGGTTGATACCGATCTCCAAGGGTTAGTTAGTCCCTTCTCAACACCAATTTTTGTTTTTCATTGTTGCATTTGCATGTTTGTTTTTTTGTGCATATTTTACCACTTGGTTAAAGTAATATTTTCTTTTTCAAGAAATTTTTATAGTATTTCACTAATTTGAATAAAACTTTTTAAAAAAACTTGTTTGAAGAAATATTATTTTGGAACATAGTTTAGAGCTCGAACACACAAAACCAGTGAGATTTTAAGCCTATTTGATTGGTTGCATTTTATCAACCAATATTTTATTTTTGGTGTGTGTTTCTCTCTCTAAAATTGTGATCTTTATCTTACTTAATTCTATATTTTCATTGTTTGATGTATGCATGCACTGATATGATTGAGGCCTTGTTTCACTGAGCTTACATACCCATATGGCCTTACCTTTTATTATCCTTTGCAAACCTATGTTGAGCCTATTTTACCCCTTGTTCTTTACTTTAGCTCATCACTGACTCTAAGCGGAAAACAATAATGTCCTTAATTTGAATCCTTGGTTAGCTTAGACTAGTAAAAGTGCTTATGATTTAAGTGTGGGGAAGTTGGGTTTGAAAATATTTGGTTTGAATAATTGGGTGTTGTATAGTTTTGGAATTGAGTATTTTAGACTTTGTGTGAAAATGTGCAAAATAATAGTTGAGCACATATTATTGCATTCAATACTTTAATCATATGCATTGAGAAGAATAAAAGAAAAATAATAAAAAAAGTGAAAAAGAAAAGAAAAAAAAAGCAAATAATAAAAGGGGACAAAATGCCCCAAAATAAATAAGTGAAATCAATGCATATGAGCTGTACTCAAAACTTAGAATGCATAAATATGTAGCAAGCACAGTTAATGGGAAGTTAGATTTTGTATTTTAATTAAATAGATTATCTTAAGTTAGGTGGAAAGTTTATGTTAATTAAGGATTCAAATTTTAGTCCACTTGGCCAAATACAATCCTACCTTGAACCTAACCCCATTACAACCCATAAAAGACCTCTTGGTTTGTGTATTGGTGCATTAAATTTTTGTTGATTGTTAGATGAAGAGCAAGCTATAGAAAGCAAGATTAGTAGAGAATAGAGAGAATTGACCCTAGACACTTGAGAGTTAGAATGATATACACTACTAGTAAGGGTTCAGTGCTTAATTCTATGTTCCCTGCTTTTATGAGCTATCTTCTTCTTACAAGTTATTTATATTGTATTTTGTGATTTGAATTAGTGAAATCCAGTTCATATTTATTCTTGAAAGATTTATTTACTTTTTCACTAAGTAGGTAGAACCATTTTAGCATGTAGTTGCATTCACATTCATAGGTTGCATTGCATGAGTCTTGCCCTTCCCTACTCATTTATTTGGTCTCTTTGAGTTTAGCATGGGGACATGGTAATGTTTAAGTGTGGGGAGGTTGATAAACCACTATTTTATGGTTTACAATGTGTTTAATTGTGTGGTTTTATCATGGTCTTTACCCACTTATTCATATAATTAGCATGCATTTATATTTCCTTCCTAAAATTATTACATGATTGAAAACATACTTCTTTGGTCTTAATTTAGCTAATCTTAATCCTCTCTTATTACCATTCGATGCCTTGATCTGAGTGTTAAGTGTTTCAGGCTTCATAGGGCAGGAATGGCGGTCAGCGACGCGACCGCGCGGAAGAAAGGAATTCGTAGTGACGCGGCCGCATGACTCACGCGACCGCACAGATTGGAAAAGCACAAGTGACGCGTAAGCGTGGACAACGTGAACGCGTGGCTGGGAAAAACACGAATGACGCGTCCGCATGGATGACGCGATCGCGTGACATGCGCGATCTGCAGAATTACAAAAGTCACTAGCAGAGATTCTGGGCCGCATTTTAACCTAGTTTTCGGCCCAGAAACACAGGTTAAAGTCAGGGAACTTGCAGAAACTCGTCATGCTCTCATAATCCATAATTTTAGTTTTAGATATAGTTTTTAGAGAGAGAGAGGGGTTCTCTCCTCTCTCTTAGGATTTAGGTAGGATTTTTAGAAATTAGGATTTAATTCGACTCTTCATCATGTTCAATATTTCTTTTACTTTATATTTATCTCTTATCTTAGATACTTTAATGCTTTTATTGGTATTTGATTTGTGTTGCCCAATTGGCTTATGAACCTTTCATGTTATGATTATACATTATTGAGATGTTTTTAGATTTATGATTTCAATTCAGCTTTCCACCTTTTTAGTCTTGGTTAAGAAATCAGTAACTCAGGAGTTATCTTAGCTCAACATAATTGATAACTGTTATCTTTGCTAATTGAATTGAACTTCAATAATCCCAACCTTTTCTTAGGAAATAAATAGGATTCGAAGGTCAAACTAATTAGTCTCTTGACTTTCCTTTGCTTTAGCAAAGGTTAACTAAGTGGAATTAAGATTCAACTTTCATTATTATTGATAAGAATAACTAAGTCTGGACTTCCAATTTCTCATACCTTGCCAAAGGGTTTGCTTTACAGTTGATTATTTATTTTACTTGTCATTCATCATAATTGTTCCTCATTCTTAAAACCCCCAATTTACAAACTCATAACCAATAATAAGAACACACCTCCCTGCAATTCCTTGAGAAGACGACCCGGGGTTTAAATACTTCGGTTATCAATTTATTTAGGGGTTTGTTACTTGTGACAACCAAAACGTTTGTACGAAGGGATTTCTGTTAGTTTAGAAGCTATATCTACAACGCGAATATTTTTATAAATTCTTTTCTAGCAAAAATCTCAATGTCACTAGGGTGCGCCAGTTTTTAGGCTCTGGGTTCACACTGGTGTCGTGCTTCTTAGTAACCCAGGTATTGGCATAAAATTCTTGCACCATTAACGTCCTAACTACTGAGATTGGATGGGCTAGAACTTTCCAATTACTTCTCCTGATTTCTTGTAGGATCTCCAGATACTCATCATCTTTGAGCCTAAAGGGGACCTGAGATATCACCTTTTTATGCCTCACCACATCATAGAAGTGGTCTTGATGTGCCTTGATGAGGAATCTCCATGTTTTCCAAGGTTCAGAGGTGGAAGCGGAAGCTTTTCCCTTTCTCTTCCTTGACGATTCGCTGGTTTTTGGTGCCATAGAGAAAGAGTAAAAAGCAAAATGTGGAGCTCTCCAACACCAAACTTAAGGAATTTACTCGTCCTCGAGCAAAAAGTGGAAAAGAAAAAGAAAAGAGTAGATGAAAGAGAAAAAGATAAAAGGGAAGGTAAATGAGGCTTCTGCTAAATGGGTGTGAAGGGGGAAGAAAGGAAGTGTAAGATGAAGGTGTAAGTTGGAATGAGGGAAAGAATGAGTATTTATAGGGGTGGGAGGGATAGGGATTCGGTCATGTGGGAGGGAAGAATGGAGGGGAAAGTTTGAATTTGAAGTGGGTGGGTTTGCTGGGAAAAGGAACTAATGGGATTTATGAAGGGTTTTGGGAAGAGGGAAAGGTGATGGGAATATGAGTGATGAATGTGTGTTGGGAAGGGTGAAAGTAGGGTGTGGGAATCAAGGTTGAAAAAGTAGGAGAGAGAATGGAAGGAGTGAATGATAGGTAGGGTAGGTGGAGATTCTGTGGGACCCACTGGCTTGAAGCTTCAAATGCGAATCACCCTACCCTTTTCTGGGCATTCAACGCCAGTTCTGGATGTTTGGTGCATGAAATTATGATCTCAATGGTGCCAACAACTTGGTACGCACAATTGTAATATCACTCTTTTTCACAACTTTGCACAACTAACCAGCAAGTGCACTAGGTCATCCATGTAATAAATCTTACGTGAGTAAGGGTCGATCCCACAGAGATTGTCGGATTGAAGCAAGCTATGGTCACCTTGTAAATCTCAATCAGGTTTAGACTTTCTGGATCTTAAGAATGCTGCCAATTAATTCTAGCCTATACCACGAAGATTCTAATCGCAGATTCAGATGCCCCATTGTCAGAGGGGAGTCAATGTGAATCATTGATTAGAAACCCAAGAGATATACATTCAAGCTTGTCTTCATGTAGAACGGAAGTGGTTGTCAATCACGCATTCATAAGCGAGAATGGTGATGAGTGTCACATAATCATTACATTCATCATGTTCTTGGGTGCGAATGGATATCTTAGAATAAGAATAGGCATCAATTGAATAGAAAACAGTAGTACTTTGCATTAATACTCGAGAAATAGCAGAGCTCCACACCTTAATCTATGGTGTGTAGAAACTCCACCATTGAAAATACATAAGTGATGAAGGTCTAGGCATGGCCGTGAGGCCAGCCCCCAAAGTCTAAGATCACATAAACTGATCAAAGATAGATACCAAGATCCCCCCCAGGTTTCTAATACAATAGTAAAAGGTCCTATTTATAATGAAACTAGCCACTAGGGTTTACAGAATTTAATAAATGGTGCAGAAATCCACTTTCGGGGCCCACTTGGTGTGTACTTGGGCTGAGCATAGAGCTTTATACGTGTAGAGGCTTCTCTTGGAGTTAAACGCCAGCTTTTATGCCAGTTTGGGTGTTTAACTCTGGTTTGTAACGTGTTTCTAGCATTTTAACTTCAGAGTAGGGCAGAGAATGGGCGTTTGAATGCCAGTTTGCGTCATCAAAACTCGAGCAAAGTATGAACTATTATATATTTCTGGAAAGCTCTGGATGTCTACTTTCCAACACATTTGAAAGCGCGCCATTTGGAATTCGGTAACTCTTGAAAATTCACTTCGAGTACAGGGTGGTCAGAATCCAACAGCATCTGCAGTCCTTTTTCAGCCTCTGAATTAGATTTTTGCTCAAGTCCCTCAATTTCAGCCAGAAAATACCTGAAATCACAGAAAAACATACAAACTCATAGTAAAGTCCAGAAATATGAATTTTGTATAAAAACTAATAAAAACATCCCAAAAAGTAGCTAGATCCTACTAAAAACTACCTAAAAACAATGCCAAAAAGCGTATAAATTTTCCGCACATCACAACACCAAACTTAAATTGTTGCTTGTCCCGAGGAAACTGAAAATAAAATAGGATAAAAAGAAGAGAATATACTATAAATCCCAAAATATCAATGAAGCTTAGTTCTAATTAGATGAGCGGGACTTGTAGCTTTTTGCTTCTGAATAGTTTTGGCATTTCACTTTTTCCTTTGGAGTTTAGAATGATTGGCATCTATAGGAACTTAGAATTAAGATAGCATTATTGATTCTCCTATTTCAGTATGTTGATTTTTGAACACAGCTACTTTATGAGTCTTGGTCGTGGCCCTAAGCACTTTGTTTTCCAGTATTACCACCGGATACATAAATGCCACAGACACATAACTAGGTGAACCTTTTTAGATTGTGACTTAGCTTTGCTAAAGTCCCCAATTAGAGGTGTCCAGAGTTCTTAAGCACACGCTTTTTGCTTTGGATCACGACTTTAACCACTCAGTCGCATGCTTTTCACTTGGACCTTCGTATCACAAGGACATGGTTAGGGATAGCTTGATTTAGCCGCTTAGGCCTGGATTTTATTCCTTTTGGCCCTCCTATCCATTAATGCTCAAAGCCTTGGACCCTTTTTACCCTTTCGTTTTGGTTTAAAGGGCTATTGGCTTTTCCTTCTTACTTTTTCTTGCTTCAAGAATCAATTTTTATGATTTTTTAAGATTATCAATAACATTTCTCCTTTTTCCTTATTCTTTCAAGAGCCAACAATTTTAACATTCATAAACAACAAGATAAAAAATATGCACTGTTCAAGCATTCATTCAGAAAACAAAAAGTATTGTCACCACATCAATATAATTAAACTAATTTCAAGGACAAATTTCGAAACTCATGTACTTCTTGTTCTTTTGATTTTAAAATATTTTTCATTTAAGAGAGGTAAAGGATTCATGAAATTATTCATAGCTTTAAGACATAGACACTAGATGATGACATGTCATCATATACCTATTTTTCTATGCTTTTTCATACAAGAAATTGATGATTTATGCTTAAATATTGAATGCTATTATACTTAATTGGTATATTTCCTTGATCTTTTAATTTTATAAATCTTGTAGGAAATAAGAAGAAAAAGAAGCAAAGAAGCACAAAAAAAGGAGAAAAAAAGAGCTTTGGGACATACTTTGAAGTTGGAGCACACTTTGGAGACTTAGGTCACGCTTTTAAAAGCTAAAAGCATGGCCCATGACCAAATTAAAGGAGAATAGGCAATCAGCACACACTGCCCTGCTCTTGCCAAGGGCAGGGCAGAATCGTGATGCAAAGTGAGGTTGGAAGCAAGAATTTTCGCTAAGGTAAAATCTGGGCGCTCACAGCATGACCATGCCTCCTTCAAAGGGCTATAACTTGAGCTACAGACATCCAATTGATGTGCTTCCAGTTGCGTTGGAAAGCTAACATTAAGAGCTTTCCAACGATATATAGCAATCCATATTTGACATAAAATTAAGGCAGGAACGAAAGGCATCTTTAAGGGCCAAAATAAGCGAAAATAAACCAAAGTGCTTCCACCAAGGCTCGAAGCTGGAGCCTCACTCCAAAACAAAGTAGCGCTCAATTTTCTGCCCTGCCCTCTTGGAGAGCAGGGCAATGTCGTGCTCTTCATGAAAAATCAAGGAAAATTGCTCCCCCAATTGCTTGCCACAAGAATCGAACACGGCACCATGAGGAAGCAAGAAACTAGGCCTTACTTTGGTGCCAAGAAAACCAAGGAAAAGAAGTAGCGTGTGCATCCACCAAGTTTCGAACATGGAACTTCACTTTTGGAAACACTGCCCTGCCCTCCGCGAGGGCAGGGCAGCATTTTGTGGTGCACAGCCAGCGCACCAGATTGGCACGCACCAAGGACTCTCGGCAGCAGCAGCACGCACAGGCAGCAGAATCTGGCGCACCAAAAAACTCTGCCCTGCCCTC
>NW_026264911.1:972489-973689 GCF_000817695.3 Arachis duranensis
ATAGAAAACTCGTGGAAAGATACACACAACCCCAATCCTGGAAAGAAATTATCCTCAAGAAGATGAATGAGCCCTTAGAGCAAACAATGAGGAACTTAGAACCATCAAACAGAGAGGATGAAGATCAATTTGTGGGTGAGGAAGTGGAAAAGCAAGATGAGGAAGCCTCTGTGTCAAGTGAAATTTCAGTGAAAAAGGAAGAGGTGGTGGAAGTATTTGGACATGAGCCAAGGATTCTACATTCACAAGAGCCACTTGAGGTGACAATAAAACACAAAGATTCCCTCCTAGAGGCATTAATGGAAAATCATGAAGAAGAAAGGGAGGAAGACATTCAAGAGAAGTCACACTCAACTGAAGTAGAGAAGTACATGAAGGAAAAGCTCATGGAACCACCAATGCAAGAGGCTCTTGATAAAGAAATCACTCCAACAATCACACAGCAACCAAAACTTGGATTCAAGGAAGTGAAGGCAACTAACAAAAGCACCAAGAAGAGGATTGTGACCAAGATATCAAGGACAATATTCAAGAAAAGGTCAACTGCAAACAATCCTCCCCCTGATCAAGCAAGCAAGCTCAACCAAGCAAATTTCAAAAGAAAGCTTGCTGAGAGGAAACCAAGAAAGGGGACAATAGCTGAAACTTCTCCTTCCTTGAAGTCATTCCTCTTAATAAACTGGAAGAAGAGGAAGAAAGTGAAGAATAGGTAGACAGTAGGTACATTTCTTTTCCCTTGCTTTGTTTAAATTTCAATAAATTGGCATATCATTACATTCTAAGTTTGGTGTTGCCTTGCAACAAATTATTTTCAATCTTTTTGGATGATTGCATCAAATCAAAAATGGAAGTGACACACCAAGATTCTAAGTTTGGTGTGCCACTTATTTTCTATGCAAATCATTCTAGCAACATCACTTGTCTGCATAATCATATTGCCTTTTGCAGTGTTATTTTTCTTCTTCTTAGTTGGATAATTTTTGTTTTCTCTTTGTTTCATTTATTTACTTATTTTTAATGCTTTCTTTCATTAACTGTTTTTGTTAATACATTACCAAAACATCCTTATTCATGACAGACTCTTCATTTGGTGATTGTATTTAACATATAACAGTTTCCTTTGTTTAGTTTTAGTTCAAATAAATTGACATATGGTTGCATTCTAAGTTTGGTGTTGCTATGCAACAAAATTTTATTCTA
>NW_026264911.1:973749-974970 GCF_000817695.3 Arachis duranensis
AATTCCAAGTGAAAGTGTCACACTAAGTTTGGTGTGCCACTTATTCTTTATGCAAAGTATTGTGCACACCTTCTTATGCTTGCAATCAAATGTCGCTGTCTCTTATGCCTTGATTGTTATTTTTCATTTTTGCTTGCTTAAAACACATGTGCTACCAACATTTCATTGTGTAAGACATTCATGATCCATCTTAGCCCCATAGCCATTGTTCTAATTGTTGCTTGAGGATGAGCAAGCACTCTAAGTTGGCAAGAGAAAGGGAAGAATTGGAGAAAAAGGACAACAATAATGAAGATGAACTACAAGGTTCTAAAGTTCCTTTTCCTCTCCTTTGTTTCCAGCACTTTAAATTGCATGATTGTCTTTATATTCTCTGTATGCATGTGTGGTATGACTAAGCATAGCTTGAATTTTGATTGAAACATGGTGCTGTGACATTATAACTACCAACTTGAATCCTGTGAATTCAAAAGCAAAAAAAAAAAAAGCATCATGATCATAAACAAACAAGGAATTAAAGAAGAATTTAGCATGTGCATACAAGTATTGGAAAGCTAGTATGATTGATTGTTGCTCAATTGCATTGGATTTTATTTAATTGAAGTTTTTCATCTAGTACATTTTGTGAAATTTTTTGAAATCATGAAAACCTTGAAGAAGCAAATACAATTAAAGCAAGAAAAGAAAAAGGGAAAGAATGAGAAAGCTGAAGGCTCTGAGTACCAATGGAAATTTATTTGCTAAGTGCTTGTGGTGTTTATGTATCAAGCCAAATGCTTGAAAACAAAACACTTAGAAGTCAAGGCTAGGCTCAAGTGCAAAAGCACTTCCTCAAAGCTCAAGGCTTTGAGCATCAATGATTAGAAAGTCAAGAAAAGAAAAGAAAAATGAGCTTAATGAAGTCCTCTAATTAAATGCTTGTGGTGCTTATGTATCAAGTGGTAATACTTGAAAACAAAGCATTTAGAAGTCGTAGCTTTGTTATTAACTCATGGGGCAAAGCCCCCAAAAGGAGAAGCTAAAAAAAAAATCAAAAGCTTGTTTCAAGGAAGAAATATAAGAGAAAGATTTCATAAATTGAGCTAGATAGAAGCATCAATCATCTCTTTTGTGATTGTAGCATGCTTAGAAAACTAGCTAACCATGAACATTGAGTTGCTATTCTTCTTACCTTGGATTGTCAATTTCTATTGCATGATTCTTTTCTTGCTTGGGGACAAG
>NW_026264911.1:975350-976851 GCF_000817695.3 Arachis duranensis
GGTTGCGTTGGAAAGCTGACATTCAGAGCTTTCCAACGATATATAGCAATCCATATTTGGCGTACAACTGAGGCAGGAACGAAAGGCATCTTTAAGGGCCAAAAATAAGCGAAAATAAACCAATGTGCTTCCACCAAGGTTCGAAGCTGGAGCCTCACCCCAAAGCAAAGTAGCGCTCATTTTTCTGCTCTGTCCTCTTGAAGAGCAGGGCAATGTCATGCTCTTCATGGAAAATCAAGGAAAATTGCTCCCCCAATTGCTTGCCACAAGAATCGAACACGGCACCATGAGGAAGCAAGAAACTAGGCCTTACTTTGGTGCCAAGAAAACCAAGGAAAAGAAGTAGTGTGTGCATCCACCAAGTTTCGAACTTGGAACTTCACTTTTGGAAACACTGCCCTGCCATCCGCGAGGGCAGGGCAGCATTTTGTGGTGCACGGCCAGCGGGCAGAATCTGGCGCACCAAGGGGGTCTCGGCAGCATCACCATGCACGGGCAGCAGAATCTGGCGCACCAAAAAACTCTGCCCTGCCCTCCACAAGGGCAGGGCAGCATCCTGCAGCACCAATATGGGCCAAAATCAACCAAAATTCAATTTAATTCAATTCCTCACCAAATTGAATCAAAGCCAACCAAACCCATTTCTCCTCAAATCCAAAGCAAGCAAAGCCCACATCATCACTCAAAGGCACATGGATCAATTAAATTAGGATTTTCATTTTTGTAATTTTTTTTAATTTCATTTTCATTTTTTCATTTTGTAAAGCCTATATAAAGGCATCAAGGGGAGCTGAATTAGAGAGGCTAGCTCCACTGGGGAGCATTAGGAATTGAGAGTTCTCTCTCTTAGTTTTCATTTCTGTTTGAATTTTGGATCAAGAATTGAAGGAATTCTGTTTCACTTGATCTGAAATCTCTTTGTTCTTCTTCTGCATTGAATCTGAGTTTTCTTGATTGCTTTCATCTTCTTTTTCTTCTACAAATTGTTTTCTGATTGGATCAAGGCAGGAATTGAGATCTAGACTTGTTTTCTAGTCTCATTGATTCCCTGAGATCTTGTCTCTTTAAATTTCAAAATCAAGCTGAGTTACATTCTGTGTTGCTTCTTCAAGCAATTTTCCATTTCTATTTAAATCTGCTGCACTTATTTCATCTTTTACTTCTCTGCTTGATTGCTCTTTACATTTTCTTGTTGGATTTTAAATTCCCTGCACCCAACCCTCTTTACATTTTCTGCAATTTACATTTCTTGTCATTTAAGATTTTGCCAATTTACTTTTCTTGCAATTTAAGTTTCAGCTATTTTACTTTCTTGTTATTTAAGTTACTTGCAACTTTACTTTCTGCATCTTTAAGATTTCTGCAATTTACTTTCTGTCAGCTACATTTCACACAATTCCCTCCATGTTAGCTTGACTAAACTAATCACCCACTAAAGTTGCTTGATCCATCAATCCCTGTGGGATCGACCTCACTCTAAGTGAGTTATTACTACTTGATG
>NW_026264911.1:978505-1064245 GCF_000817695.3 Arachis duranensis
TTAGGATTTTCATTTTTGTAATTTGTTTTAATTTCATTTTCATTTTTCATTTTGTAAAGCCTATATAAAGGCATCAATAGGAGCTGAATGGGGAAGGCAAGCTCCACTAGGGAGCATTAGGAATTGAGAGTTCTCTCTCTTAGTTTTCATTTCTGTTTGAATTTAGGATCAAGAATTGAAGGAATTCTGTTTCACTTGATCTGAAATCTCTTGTTCTTCTTCTGCATAATTTCAGAAAATTGAGAATTGAATCTGAGTTTTCATTTACTGCTTCCATCTTCATTTCTTCTTCAATCTGTTTCTTGGTTGGATCAAGGAAGGGAGTGAGATCTAGACTTGTTTTCTAGTCTCATTGATTCCCTGAGATCTTGTCTCTTTAAATTTCACAATTGAGCTGAGTTACATTCTGTGTTGCTTCTTCAAGCAATTTTCCATTTCTGTTTAAATCTGCTGCACTTATTTCATCTTTTACTTCTCTGCTTGATTGCTCTTTACATTTTCTTGTTGGATTTTAAATTCCCTGCACCCAACCCCCTTTACATTTTCTGCAATTTACATTTCTTGTCATTTACTTTTCTTGCAATTTAAGTTTCAGCTATTTTACTTTCTTGTTATTTAAGTTACTTGCAACTTTACTTTCTGCATCTTTAAGATTTCTGCAATTTTACTTTCTGTTGATCAACATCACACAATTCACTCAATGTTAGCTTGACTAAACTAATCACCCACTAAAGTTGCTTGATCCATCAATCCCTGTGGGATCGACCTCACTCTTGTGAGTTATTACTACTTGATGCGACCCGGTATACTTGCCGGTGAGTTATGTGTGTTGGAAATTCGTTTTTCCACAAAAACACCACCACTAGAAACTAATGATCATGTAGTGAAGACACAAACATAGATAGAACATATAGCATAAAGCTGAAAAATAAAAAAAATAAATAGACAAGGAGATTAAGGAATGAGTCCACCTTAGTGAGGGTGGCGTCTTCCTCATCTTGAAGAACCAATGGTGCTATTGAGCTCCTCTATGTCTCTTCCTTGCCTTTGTTGCTCCTCCCTCATAGCTCTGTGATATTCTCTAATCTCATGGAGAATGATGGAGTGCTCTTGGTGTTCCACCCTTAATTAGTCCATGTTGTAACTCAAGCTTTCCAAAGAAGTGTTGAGTTGCTCCCAATAATTGTTTGGAGGAAATTGCATCCCTTGAGGCATCTCAGGAATTTCTTGATGAGGGAATTCCTCATTCTCTTGTTGAGTGCCATGAATGGGCTCTCTAGTTTGCTCCATCCTCTTCTTAGTGATGGGCTTGTCCTCGTCAATGAGGATGTCTTCCTCTATGACAATCCCAGCTGAATAGCAAAGGTGACATATGAGATGAGAAAAGGCTAATCTTGCCAAAAGTGAGGGCTTGTCAGCCACCTTGTAGAGCTCTAGAGGTATGATTTCATGAACTTCTATTTCCTCTCTAATCATGATACTATAAATCCTGATGGCCCGATCCACAGTTACCTCAGATCAGTTGCTAGTGGGAATGATAGAGCATTGGATGAAATTCAACCATCCTCTAGCCACAGGCTTAAGATCCAGTCTTCTCAATTGAACCAGGATGCCTCTTGAGTCTCTTTTCCATTGAGCTCCTTCTACACATATGTCCATGAAGACTTGGTCCAACCTTTGATCAAAGTTAACCCTTCTGGTGTAGGGGCGTGCGTTTTCTTCCATCATTGGCAAGTTGAACGCTAGCCTCACATTTTCCGAACTAAAATCTAAGTATTTCCCTCTAACCATTGTAAGCCAATTCTTTGGGTTTGGGTTCATACCTTGATCATGGTTCCTTGTGATCCATATGTTTGCATAGAACTCTTGAACCATTAAGATTCCGACTTGTTGAATGGGGTTGGTAAGGACTTCCCAACTTCTTCTTCGGATCTCTTGTCGGATCTCTGGATATTCGCCCTTTTTGAGCCTAAAAGGGACCTTAGGGATCACCTTCTTCTTGGCCATAACTTCATAGAAGTTGTCTTGATGGACCTTTGAGATGAATCTCTCCATCTCCCATGACTCAGAAGTGGAGGCAGTTGCCTTCCCTTTCTGCTTTCTAGAGGTTTCTCTGACCTTAGGTGCCATAAATGGTTATGGAAAAACAAAAAGCAATGCTTTTACCATACCAAACTTAAAATATTTGCTCGTTCTCGAGAAAAAGATGAAAGAAAGATGTAGAAAAAGAAAAAAAATAGAGGAGATGGAAGGTGTATGTGTTTCGGCCAAGGGAATAGGAAGGTGTGTATGATGTGTGAAAATGAAGGAGTGGAGAGGGGTATTTATAGGAAAAGGGAAGGAGAGTGGCCGAAAGGTTTGGGTGGGTTTGGGAGGGAAATGGTTTTGAATTTTGAAGGTGGGTAGGGGTTTTTGGGGAAGAGTTAAGGAAGTGATTTGTGAAGGGTATTTGGGAAAGAGATATGGAGGTGATTGGTGAAGGGTATTTGGGGAAGAGTGTTGTAGAAAGGTGTGAAAAGGAGAGAGAGAGAGTTGAGGTTGGTAGGGATCCTGTGGGGTCCACAGATTCTGAGGGGTCAAGGAATTCTCATCCCTGCTCCAATTGGGCGTTCAAAACGCCTTAGAGTGCAATCTTGGCGTTTAAACGCTAGTCTGCTGCCCTGTTCTGGCGTTTAAACGCCAGTTTTCCTTCCTGTTATGGAGTCTAAACGCCAGTTTGTTGCCCTGTTCTGGCATTTAAACGCTAGTCTGGTGCCCTATTCTGGCATTTAAATGCCCAGAAAGGTGCTAGATTGGGCGTTTAAACGCCCATTTTTAAACGCCAGTAAGTCCTTCCTCCAGGGTGTGCTGTTTTCAATGCTATTTTTAATTTTTTTCTTTATTTTTTTGTAATTGTTTTTGTGAGTTCACATGATCATCAACCTAAAAGAAAATGAAATAATATAGATTAAAATAAAATTGGGTTGCCTCTCAATAATCGCTTCTTTAATGTCAATAGCTTGATAATGAGCTCTCGTGGAGTCTCACAGATGATCAGAGTACGGTTGAGATCTCTCAACACCAAACTTAGAGTTTGGTTGTGGCCTCCCAACACCAAACTTAGAGTTTGAATGTGGGGGCTCTGTATGACTTTGTATTGGGAGAAGCTCTTCATACTTACTCTCCATGGTTACAGATGGAAAACCTTGAGTCTTTACTACAAGGCATTCTTCATTCACATGAAATATCAACTCTCCTCTATCAACATCAATCACAGCTCTTGCTGTGGCTAGGAAGGATCTTCCAAGTATGATGGATTCATCCTCATCCCTCCTAGTGTCTAGGATTATGAAATCAGCAGGGAAGTAAAGGCCTTCAACCTTCACTAGCATGTCCTCTACTAGTCCATAAGCCTTTTTCATAGATTTATCTTCCATCTCCAATGAGAATTCGGTAGCCTATACCTCATAGATTCCCAGTTTCTCCATTACAGAGAGTGGCATCATGTTTATCCCTGACCTCAGGTCACACAGAGCTTTTTCAAAGGTCATGGTGTCTATGGTACAGGGTATTAAGAATTTACCAGGATCCTGTTTCTTTTTAGGTAAATTTTGCTAAACCAAGGTATTCAGTTCATTGATGAGCAAGGGAGGCTCTTCCTCTCAAGTCTCATTACCAAATAGCTTGGCATTCAGCTTCATGGTTGCTCCTAAATATTAGGCAACTTGCCCTTCAACAATGTCTTCATCCTCTTCAGAAGATGAATAGTTATCAAAGCTCATGAATGGTAAAAGCAAGGGGATCTCTATGGTCTTGTATGAGCCTCAGATTCTTTTGGTTCCTCATTAGGGTATTCCTTATTGGCCATTGGACGTTCCCAGAGGTTTTCCTCATTGGGATTCACGTCCTCCTCCTTCTCTAAGGTTTCAGCCATGTTGATTATATCAATGGCCTTGCACTCTCCTTTGGGATTCTCTTCTGTATTGCTTGGGAGAGTGCTAGGAGGAGTTTCAGTAACCCTTTTACTTAGCTGGCCCACTTGTGCCTCCAAATTTCTAATGGAGGATCTTGTTTTAGTCATGAAACTAAGAGTGGCCTTAGATAGATCAGAGACTATGTTTGCCAAGCTAGAAGAATTCTGCTTAGAATGCTCTGTTTGTTGCTGAGATGATGATGGGAAAGGTTTGCTATTGCTAAACCTGTTTCTTCCACCATTGTTATTATTGAAGCCTTGCTTCTGTTGATCCTTCCATGAAAAATTTAGATGATTTTTCCATGAAGGATTATAGGTGTTTCCAAAGGCTTCACCCATGTAATTCACTTCTTCCATTGCAGGGTTCTTAGGATCATAAGCTTCTTCTTCAGAAGATGCTTCTTTAGCACTGTTGGATGCATTTTGCAATCCATTCAGACTCTGAGAGATCATATTAACTTGTTGTGTCAATATTTTGTTCTGAGCCAGTATGGCATTCAGAGCATCAATTTCAAGAACTCCTCTCTTTTGAGGCATCGCATTACTCACATGATTCCTCTCAGAGGTATACATAAACTGGTTATTTGCAACCATTTCAATAAGTTCATGAGCTTCTGCAGGCGTTTTCTTTAGGTGAATGGATCCACCTGCAGAGTGGTCCAGTGACATCTTGGAAAATTCAAACAAACTATCATAGAATATATCTAATGTGGTCCATTCTGAAAGCATGTCAGAAGGATACTTTTTGGTCAGTTGCTTGTATCTTTTCCAAGCTTTATAGAGGGACTCACCATCTTTTTGTCTGAAGGTCTGAACATTCACTCTAAGCTTGCTCAGCTTTTGAGGAGGAAATAACTTGGCTAAGAATGCCGTGACCAGCTTATCCCAAGAGTCCAGGCTATCTCTAGGTTGTGAGTCCAACCATGTTCTAGCTCTGTCCCTTATAATAAAAGGGAAAAGCATAAGCTTGTAGACCTCAGGATCAACCTCATTGGTCTTAATAGTATCACAGATCTATAAGAACTCAGTTAAAAACTAATAAGGGTCTTTTGATGGAAGTCCATAAAACTTGCAGTTCTGTTGTAGTAGAGAAACTAATTGAGGCTTTAGCTCAAAATTGTTTGCTCCTATGGCAGGGACTGAGATGCTTCTTCCATAGAAGTTGGAAGTTGGTGTAGTAAAATCACCAAGCATCTTCCTTGCATTGTTGTTTGGTTCGGCCATAATGTTTCTTTTGCTACTTCCTTTTCGAAAATTTCAGTGAGGTCCTCTTCAGAGTTTTGTGCTTTAGCTGCTCTTAGTTTCCTCTTCAGAGTCCTTTCAGGTTCAGGATCAGCTTCAACAAGTATGCCTTTATCTTTGTTCCTGCTCATATGAAAGAGAAGAAAATAAAAAAATATGGAATCCTCTATGTCACAGTATAGAGATTCCTTGAGGTGTCAAAGGAAAACAAGAACGGAAAGATGAGGTAGGTAAGGAAGAATTCGAACACACAAAGAGAGATGGAGTTCGAATTGACAATGGAGGAGGAATGTTAGTGTTTAAACAGAAAAAGATAAGAGAGGGGGGAGAATTTTTAAAAATAAAAAGAATAAAATTTAAAATAAATTTTTGAAAAATTGGTTGTGGTTTTGAAAAAGATAAGAAATAAAATTGAAAAAGATAAGAAGTTATAAAAAGATTTTGAAATTAGAATTAAAAAATGTGATTTGAAAAAGATATGATTTAAAAAGATATGGTTGAAAAGATAAAATTAACAAGATTTGACTTTTAAAAAGTTAATGGCTTGATTAACAAGAAACTAAAAGATATGATTCTAAATTTCAAATATTAAATCTCTCTTAACAAGAAATAACAAACTTGAAATTTTTGAATCAAGATTTTTGAAAATATGAGAAAAAGGTTTGATTTTTGAAAAAGATATGTTTTAAAAGATATGATTTTGAAAAAGATATGATTGAAAATATTTGATTTGAAAAAGATTTTATTTTGAAAAAATATGAAGATTTGAAAAAGATTTGATTTGAGAACAAAATTCCTCTCCTTGTGTCATCCTGGCCTTAAACGCCCAGAAGCTGCATGTTTTGGGCATTTAACGCCCAATTGCTGCATGGTTTGGGCATTTAAACGCCTAGCCAGGTACCCTGGCTGGCGTTTAAATGCCAGTTTTCCTTTTTAACTGGGCATTTTGAACACCCAGCTTTTTCTCTGTAATTCCTCTGATTTATGTTCTTGGATCTTCATTTTTCTAAATCCTTTATTCAAGAAGATATGTTTTCAATTTTAAAAAACAACAAAATGAGTCGAAACATATAATTATTGCATCAAAACACAAGATATATTCAAGAACATTATGAACGTCAAGATGAACACCAAGAACAATCTTGAAGATCAAGATGAACATCAAGAACTCAGTTTTCTTAATGAAAGAAAACATGGAGGACACCAAACTTAGAACTTTCTCATGTTTGGGCCATATGAATGCAAGAATGCATATGTAGAACATCATGCAGTGCAAATCAATAAATCATGAAAATCAAGCAAGGCAATTCATTAAGAATGACTTGAAGATCATCAAGAACACAATGCATGTGTTTCGAAAATTGCAAGACAATTAAAATCATGCAATTGACACCAAACTTAAAATTTGGCCCTAGATTCAAACAAGAACCATGAAATATTTTTGAGTTTTTATGATTTTATGAATTTTTTTTGGCTTTTTTTGAAAATATATTTTTGAAAAAACGAAAACAAATAAAAAAACTTTTGAAAGATTTTTCAAAACTTTTTGAAAAGAAAATAAAAATTACCTAATCTGAGCAATATGATGAACCTTCACTTGTCCAAATTCGAACAATCCCCGGCAACGGCGCCAACACCTTGGTACGCAAAATTGTAATATCACTCTTTTTCACAATTTTGCACAACTAACCAGCAAGTGCACTAGGTCGTCCAAGTAATAAACCTTACGTGAGTAAGGGTCGATCCCACAGAGATTGTCTGCTTGAAGCAAGCTATGGTCACATTGTAAATCTCAGTCAGGCGGATTCAAATGGTTATAGAGTTTTAATAATTAAAATATAAGTAAAACCCAAAATAAAGATAGAGATACTTATGTAAATTATTGGTGGGAATTTCAGATAAGTGTATGGAGATGCTTTATCCCTCTTGAATCTCTGCTTTCCTACTACCTTCATCCAATCCTTCATACTCCTTTCTATTGTTAAGATGTATGTTGGGTGTCACCGTTGTCAATGGCTACTTCCCATCCTCTTAGTGAAAATGGTCCTCTACGATTTCAGTACGGCTAATCAACTGTCGGATTGCTCATCTCAGATGAAAAATACCATGCACAGATATCATATGGCTAATCAGCTGTTGGTTCTTGATCGTGTAGGAATAGGATTTACTATCCTTTTGCGTCTGTCACCACGCCCTACAGTCGCGAGTTTGAAGCTCGTCACAGTCATCCCATCCCAGATCCTACTCGGAATACCACAGACAAGGTTTAGACTTTCCAGATCTCAAGAATGCTGCCAATTGATTCTAGCCTATACGACGAAGATTCTAATCTCAGATTCAGATGCCCCATTGTAGAACGGAAGTGGTTGTCAATCACGCATTCATAAGTGAGAATGGTGATGAGTGTCACATAATCATCACATTCATCATGTTCTTGGGTGCGAATAGATATCTTAGAATAAGAATAGGCATGAATTGAATAGAAAACAGTAGTACTTTGCATTAATACTCGAGAAACAGCAGAGCTCCACACCTTAATCTATGGTGTGTAGAAACTCCACTGTTGAAAATATATAAGTGATAAAGGTCTAGGCATGGCTGTGAGGCCAGCCCCCAAAGTCTAAGATCGCATAAACTGATCAAAGATAGATACCAAGATCCCCCCAGGTTTCTAATACAATAGTAAAAAGTCCTATTTATAATGAAACTAGCCACTAGGGCTTACAGAATTGAATAAATGGTGCAGAAATTCACTTTTGGGGCCCACATGGTGCGTGCTTGGGCTGAGCATTGAGCTTTACATGTGTAGAAGCTTTTCTTGGAGGTAAACGCCAGCATTTATGCCAGTTTGGGCATTTAACTCTGGTTTGTAACGTGTTTCTGGCGTTTTAACTTCAGAGTAGGGCAGAGAATGGGCGTTTGAATGCCAGTTTGCATCGTCAAAACTCGAGAAAAGTATGGACTATTATATATTGCTGGAAAGCTCTGGATGTCTACGTTCCAACGCAATTGAGAGCGTGCCATTTGGAACTTTATAACTCCTGAAAATCCACTTCGAGTGCAGGGAGGTTAGAATCCAACAGCATCTACAGTCCTTTTTCAGCCTCTGAATCAGATTTATGCTCGAGTCCCTCAATTTCAGCCAGAAAATACTTGAAATCACAGAAAAACTCACAAACTCATAGTAAAGTCCAGAAATATGAATTTTTCATAAAAACTAATAAAAACATCCCAAAAAAGTAGCTAGATCCTACTAAAAACTACCTAAAAATAATGCCAAAAAGCGTATAAATTATCTGCTCATCAACGTTGAACACCAGGTAGGAATACTTTTTTTTTTTTGAGTTTGGAGCGTCCAATGCCAGGTTTGGGCGTTGAACGCCCAAAGGGGACCAAGGAAATGGTCTTGGGTGCTCCAGAGGGGGCGTTGAACGCCAGCAAGCTCTCATAAATAGGCATTAAATGCCCTTGCGTCCTCCCCTTTTGGCGCTGGGAGCCAGTTCTAGCATTCAATGTCAGTAAGGGGCTCTCTCTAGGGTGTTCTGTTTTAAATACTAAGTGTTTCTGTTCCTATTCTACGTGCTACACATGATCACAAACATTAAAATAAAAGGGAAAACTATGGAAATTAATAGAAAATAAAATAAAATGAAATCAAACTATAGTAAACAAAAGTAAGAAAATACTATACGTATGGTTGGGTTGACTCCCAACAAGCGCTTCTTTACCATCACTAGCTTGACGGACAGATCCTTTATGGAGGTTGATAGGGGCTCAAATCTTTGCCCATCATGGTGAACCTTCTTCCTGTGAACTGATGGATCAATTCAACTTGATCCAGAGATAGGATCTTGTTCATAGTATGTGGAATGACTGGTGATGAGTCCATATTTTTCGATATATTTTGCCTTGATTTGAATGAATTCTAGTATATGAACTCACACTTAAGCACCGAAAATAGCACACTTTTGTGTTTTATCCACTAATTTGATCCTAAATGTAAAAACATGCAATTTTGTGCTTTAATAGAGCAAATTAATTCCACCTTTATGTCATTTGATGTCGTGATATGGTTTGTGAGTGATTTCAGATCTTGAAGGCGATAATGGATGGCCAAAACTGGAAGAAAGCACGTACAAGGGAGAAAACATGAAGAAAACAAGGAAAAGCACACACAGCAAAGTGTGCATGCGCACAGCCCTGCGTGCGTACGCACAAGCGAGGATTTCCATGTGTGCGTGCGCACAAGTGATGAGCGGATAATTTATACGCTTTTTGGCATTGTTTTTAGGTAGTTTTTAGTATGATCTAGTTAGTTTTTAGTATATAATTATTAGTTTTTATGCAAAAATCAGATTTCAAAACTTTAGCATGAGTTTGTGTGTTTTTCTGTGATTTCAGGTATTTTCTGGCTGAAATTGAGGGACCTAAGCAAAAATTAAGATACTGTTAGATTTTGACCTCCCTCGAAGTAGATTTTCTGGAGCTACAGAATCCCAATTGGCACGATCTCAATTGCGTTGGAAATTATACATCTTGGGCTTTCCAGCAATGTATAATAGTCCATATTTTTCTCGAGATTTGATGGCCCAAATTGGCGTCAAAACACCGGTCAGAGACCCTTTTCTGGCATTAAACGCCAAAACTGGCATAAAAGCTGGAGTTAAACGCCCAAACTGGTACCAGAGTTGGCTTTTAACTCCAAGAAAAGCCTATGCACATGAAAACTTCAATGCTCAGTCCAAGCACACACCAAGTGGGCCCCGGAAGTTGATTTCTGCATCATTTACTTATTTTTGCAAACCCTAGGTTACTAGTTCACTATAAATAGGACCTTTTACTGTTGTATTTTCATCTTTTTGATTATCTTTGATATTGGGATCAGGTCTTTGAACTCTTTTTCGATTGTTTCATTTTATTTGGGAGGCATGGCCGAGACCTTGTTCTTATGTATTTTCAACGGTGGAGTTTCTACACCTCAGAGATTAAGGTGTGGAGCTCTGCTGTTCCTCATGAATTAATGCAATTACTATTGTTCTTCTATTCAATTCACACTTATTCTTGTTCTAAGATATTCATTTGCACTTTAACATGATGAATGTGGTGATCAAGTGACACTCATCACCATTCTCACTTATGAACGCGTGCCTGACAACCACTTCCGTTCTACAAGAAAACAAGCTTGAATGTATATCTCTTGGCCTCCTAATCCACAACGCATGGTTGCCTCTCCTGACAACAGAGCCTTCCATTCCATGAGATCAGAGTCTTCATGGTATAAGCTAGATTCAATTGGCAGTATTCTTGAGATCCGAAAAGTCTAAACCTTGTCTGTGGTATTCCGAGTAGGATCTGGGATGGGATGACTGTGACAAGCTTCACACTCGCGACTGTTGGGCGCAGTGACAGTGTGCAAAAGGATCATTGCATCTTATTCCGACACGGTCGAGAACCGACAGATGATTAGCCCTACGTAACCCATAGCCGGACCATTTTCACTGAGAGGATGGACGGTAGCTATTGACAACGGTGATCCCCCAACATACAGCTTGCCATGGAAGGGAGTACGCATGACTGGATGAAGGCAGTAGGAGAGCAGAGATTCAGAAGGAATAAAGCATCTCCACACGCTTATCTGAAATTCCCACTAATGAATTACATAAGTATCTCTATGCTATTTTATGTTTAATTCATCTTTTAATTATCAATACCCCATAATCATTTGAATCTGCCTGACTGAGATTTACAAGGTGACCATAGATTTCTTCAAGCCGACAATCTCTGTGGGATCGACCCTTACTTACTTAAGGTATTACTTGGACGACCCAGTGCACTTGCTGGTCAGTTGCGCGGAGTTGTGAGAAAAATGTGAGCTCACGATTCCATGTACCAAGTTTTTGGCGCCGTTGCCGGGGATTGTTCAAGTTTGAACAACTTACGGTTCATCTTGTTGCTTAGATTACCTATTTTTCTTTTTATTTTGTTCTTCAGAATTTTTAAGAATGAATTCTAGAGTTTCACATGATGCTTTTATCATCATAGGAGCCAGTTGATTCCCATCAATTTGGCTGTTGTATGTAATGTCCTGATGAAGCTTGGTTAGCCATGTCTAATCTTTTTAGACTGAAGCTTTAGACTAACATTGCATGATTCCTGGAATTCTTATTAAAAATTTTGAGTTTCTTATTTTCCTTTTTCAAAATAATTTTCAAAGAAAAATACAAAAAATTTTTTTAAATCATAAAATAGAAAAATAATAATTTAATTTGTGTTTCTTGTTTGAGTCTTGTGTCAATTTTTAAGTTTGGTGTCAATTGCATGTTTTTATTTTATTCAGCATTTTTCGAAATCTCATGCATATGGTCTTCATTGATCTTCAAGTTGTTCTTGATGATTTTCCTTTGTCTGATCTTTAAATTCTCTTGTTTTGTGTCTTTTGTTATTTCTCATGTGCATTCTCAAATTGTTAGTGTCTCTAGTATGAAAATTTCTAAGTTTGGTGTCCTGCATATCTTTCTTTTCTTAAAAATTTTCAAAAATATGTTCTTGATGTTCATCATGAACATTAAAGTGTTCTTGCATGCATTCCTTGTTTTGATCTTAGTTTTTCATGTTTAATTTCATTCTGTTGTTTTTCTCTCTCTCATTAGTAAAAATTCAAAAAAATTCAAAATTATGTCTTTTCAAGTCAATAATACAGAGAATTGAAGATTCAGAACATACAGCAGAGGAATCACAGAGAAAAAGTTGGGCATTCAAAATGCCCAGTAAAGAAGGATTCCTGGCGTTTAAACGCCAGCCAGGGTACCTGGCTGGGCGTTTAACGCCCAAGGAGGTAGCCAAGTGGGCGTTAAATGCCAGAATGGATACCATTTTGGGCATTTAACGCCAGGATAGCACCAGGGTGGAAATTTTGTTTTAAATCCAAATCTTTTTCAACTTTTCAAATTTTAAAACTAATTTTTCAAAATCTTATCTTTTTCATATCCTCTCATATCAATCATATCTTTTTCAAAATCAAATCTTTTTCATTTTTCTTTTAATATTTTCGAAAATCCTTGCTAACAAATAATGTTGTGATTCAAAAAAATTTCAAGTTTGTTACTTTCTTGTTAAGAAAGGTTCAATATTTGAATTCTAGAATCATATCTTTTAATTTCTTGTTAGTCAAGTCATAAATTTTAAAAATCAAATATTTTTTTAAAACCTTTTTCAATCATATCTTTTCAATCATATCTTTTTAAAATCATATCTTTTTTAAAACCAAATTTTTTTTCAATCATATCTCTTTTAATCTAATTTCAAACTTTTTTTTCTAACTTCTTATCCTTTTAAAATTATTTTCAAATCTTTTTCAACTAGTCACTATTTCTTATCTTTTTCAAAACCACCTAACCACTTATCCGCTCCCAATTTTCGAAAATCACTAACCACATTTTCAAAAATCTTTTTAATTTTCGAAAACTCTCTCTCTCATCTCTTTTTATTTAATCACTAACACTTATCATCCTTTAATATTTTGGAGCCCCTTGGTGCATGAAAATTACACTCACACTATGTAATTCCGCACAACTAACCAGCAAGTGCACTGGGTCGTCCAAGTAATACCTTACGTGAGTAAGGGTCGATCCCACAGAGATTGCCGCTTAAAGCAAGTTATGATTATCTTATTATTCTTAGTCAGGATATCAATAGGGTTCTTTAGTTTCAATTGTAAAAAGTGAAAGAGCATGAAATGAGTATTTGTTACACATTAATGGAGAATGTGTTGGAGTTTTGCAGATGCTTTGTCTTCTGAATCTCTGCTTTCCTACTGTCATCTTCTTAACGCACGCAAGGTTCCTTCTATGGCAAGCTGTGTGTTGGTGGATCACCGTTGTAAATGGCTACCATCCGTCCTCTTAGTGAAAATAGTCCAGGTGCGCTGTCACCGCACGGCTAATCATCTGTTGGTTCTCACTCATGCTGGAATAGGATCCATGATCCTTTTGCGTATGTCACTACGCCCAATCCTTGTGAGTTTGAAGCTCGTCACATGATGCCAGGGCATCTAGGCCAGTTTCACTGACCTTTTCTTTACTGTTTTAAGGTAGTTTCATGCATTTTCTTAGTGAATAAGGCAAGTTTTGGATGAAAATACACTCACACCTTGATTCAAACAACTATTGTGAATTTCACATGATTTCATGAGGATTTTGCAAGAATTGAATGACAAATTGATGATGCATAATCTCATGACTTTGACTAGAGCTTTGATGCACTTTAATTGCTTGATTTTAGGACAAAGAAAGCAAGGAAGAACCATGTTAGTAGCCACGTTAACCTAGTTAACGTGACCACTAATGTGGAATGGGAATGAGCATGCAACGTTAATGAGAAAAGTGATCACCAATAACGCCTGCGAAGCCATCATAAGCCCACGTTAATTGCCACGTTAACTAGGTTAACGTGGTAGTTAACGTGGAGACAAAGAAAGCTCCAACGTTAGTGGTAAACATCAACACTACTAACGCTCCAAAATTTGGCAATGAGCCACGTTAAGAGTCACGTTAACTTAGTTAACGTGAACTCTAACGTGGAAGAGAGGAACAATGCCAACGTTAGTGACACTCACCTTTGTTACTAACGTTGGATATGGCATTCACTACCACGTTAACTTTGTTAACATGAGCTCTAACGTGGAGAGTAGGGGCACTTGGAGCGTTAGTGACAAAGGTAAGTGTCACTAACGCTCTCGAAGATGAGGCATACACACGTTAAGAGCCACGTTAGTTACACTAACGTGAACTCTAACGTAGGGACAAGGGGCACAAGGCAACGTTATTGGGAAAGGTGAGTCCCAATAACGCTTGCGAAGGTTCATAAGGCAACATTAGTGGTCATGTTAGTGCCACTAACGTTGGAGTTAACGTGGGATATATGGGGTTGGAACATTAGTGAAAAAAGTGATTGCCACTAACGTTCTCGAACCCACAATCTCACTTAATGTTAACATCACTAACGCCCATGCCTAACTCACACTTTTCTGCAAGCTGAGCCCACTAAAGATTGTACTTGCTTCAACTCAAGATCTAAGGCCCACACCCAGGACTTGGAGAACTCACTAGAAGATCAAGAAGAGTAGTTATATATGGGAGTAGTTTTGAACTATAGAGAAGCTTGGCACTTTGGAGAACTACCCTCTGTATATTTACTTTTTTTGCACTTTTAGCTAAGCATGTATTACTTTCTGCCATTTTCCATTTCTAGAGCTATGAACAACTAAACCCCTTTCATTGGGTTAGGGAGCTCTGTTGTAATTTGATGGATCAATTATAGTTTTCATTCTTCTTCTTCTTTCTTCGCTTTTGATTTACTAGAAACCTTTCGATCTTAATTTAATTGGTTAGTTTTCTTGGAAAAGAAACTCTCCATAATTGGATCTCCTTTGAGCCTTGGAAAAGGGATGAGGAGATCATGCTAGAAATGCTTTCTCATGTTGGACCAAATTGGGGTCTGGGCGGATATAGTGACATGTAATCCTCCCAACACTTTGATTTGGAATTACATGTGGTATAATCAGTGACCAAACTTCATCTCTTCCCATGAGCAATTAAATCAAGGAATTGGGCAATTGTTCAAGATTAGAGAGATTGGGTTGCCAAGGAATTGGAATTCAATCACCTAAGATTGCCAAGGAGATCAATAGATGCTTTGATTGAGGAAGAGATGAAAATGAATTTGATCTGGAGAATACAACATCTCCTAAGCCCAATGAATTCCCCATTTCTGATCTTACCCATTCTCTTTACTTTCTGTCATTTAATTCCATGCTCATTTCCCCAAATCCCTATCTAAGATTTTGCACTTTATTTTCTGCTATTTACTTTCCCGCCATTTAATTTTCTGCAATTGTCAAACTACATTCTGTTTAGCTCAACTAGCATACTCTTCCAACTAAAGTTGCTTGACCAATCAATCCCTGTGGGATTCGACCTCACTCTATTGTGAGTTTTTACTTGACGATAATTTGGTATACTTGCCGAAGGGAAATTTTTTGCGAGACAAGTTTCCATGTATCAAGTTTATGGCGCCGTTGCCGGGGATTGATTTTGTATCAACAATGATTAAGTTGGAAGTTCACTAGATTGAGCATTTTTCCTTTGTTTGTTTACTTTATTCAGTCGTTTATCTTCAGTTTGTTTAGTTTTTTCCTCATCTCCTATACCCTCTTTGTTTGCTTTCTTTCTTTGTTATTATTTATAATTCTGCTCACTAACCCACTAACTGTTTGATAATTTTCACCACCCATACTAATAATCACTCTAACAAGAATAATCTATTCATTTCATTTCTTGCTGTGTGCTTTGTTGGTTGTATGACAGGGAGAAGAGGGGGAGCTTCAACTTCCTTCGATTTAGAACATGAAAGGACCCTCTGGAGACTAAGGAGGGAAGCAAGAGGGAAAGGAGTTATTAGTGCTGAGGAAGAGGAAGAGTATTTTGAAACGAACATGGAGGAGAACATGGAAAGCAACCATGAAGGAGTGGCTCATAACCATGCCAGAGAAGGCCCTGCAAATCATGCTGGCAAGAGAGGAGAGTTCTAGGATCTTACATCAATCCAAATCCAGGAAACTATGGAAGTAGTATCCAAAAGCCCACCATACATGCCAACAACTTTGAATTAAAACCCCAGCTCATCACCCTTGTTTAGAATAACTGTTCATTTAGGGAAAGTGCCCAAGAAGACCACAATCAACATCTAACCACCTTCCTGAGAATATGTGACACTGTTTAATTCTTGAGTCAACTTTTAAGTTTGGTGTCAATTGCATATTCATATTGTTCTTGCATTTTTCGAAAATTCATGCATTCATAGTGTTCTTCATGATCTTCAATTTGTTCTTGGTAAGTCTTCTTGTTTGATCTTGATGTCTTCTTGTTTTGTGTTGTATGATGTTTTTCATGTGCATTTTTGCATTCATAGTGTCTATACATGAAAGATTTCTATGTTTGGTGTCTTGCATGTTTTCTTTGCATCAAAATTTTTTCAAAGTATATGTTTTTGATGTTCATCATGATCTTCAAAGTGTTCTTGGTGTTCATCTTGACATTCATAGTGTTCTTGCATGCATCATGTGTTTTGATTCATAATTTTCATGTTGTGAGCCATTTTTGTTGTTTTTCTCTCTCATAATTAAAAAATTCAAAAATAAAAAATATATCTTTTCCCTTTTTCTCTCAAAATTTCGAAAATTTGAGTTGACTTAGTCAAAATTTTTAAAATTAGTTATTTCTTGTAAGTCAAGTCAAATTTTCAATTTTAAAAATCTTATCTTTTTGAAAACTTTTTCAAAAATCAAATCTTTTTCATTTTTCTTATTAATTTTTTGAAAATTTAAAACTTTTTTGAAAATCTTTTTTTTCTTAATTTTATCTTTATTTTCAAAAATTATGCTAACAAGTAATATGATTGATTCAAAAATTTGAAGTTTGTTAGTTTCTTGTTAAGAAAGGTTCAATCTTTAAATTCTAGAATCATATCTTTTAGTTTCTTGTTAGTCAAGTAATCAATTTTAATTTAAAAAAAATTAAATTCTTTTAATCATATCTTTCTATCATATCTTTTCTATCATATCTTTTTCAAAATTTTATCTTTTTCAAAAATTTGATTTTAAAATATCTTTTCTAACTTCTTATCTTCTTATCTTTTCAAATTTGATTTTCAAATATTTTTTAACTAACTAATTGACTTTTTGTTTATTTCTTATCTTTTTCAAAACCACCTAATAACTTTCCTTTCTCTAATTTTCGAAAATACCTCCCTCTTTTTAAAAAATTCTTTTTAATTAATTAATTGTTTTAAATTTTAATTTTAATTTTATTTCTTATCTTAATTTTTGAAAATCATTAACTCCTTTTCAAAATTATTTCGAAAACTTCTGTCTCGCATCTTATTTATTTATTCATTTACTAACACTTCTCTTCATCTCAAATCTCTGCCCCTATCCTCACCCTTGTGTTTGGATTCTCCTTTCTTTATTCCCTTTCTTCTTCTACTACAATAAGGAACCTCTTTACTGTGACATAGAGGATTCCTCTTCTTTTTATGTTTCTTCTCCTTCATATGAGCAGGAACAAGGCAAAAGGCATTCTTGTTGAAGCTGATCCAGAACCTGAAAGGACTCTGAAGAGGAAACTAAGAGAAGCTAAATTACAACAATCCAGAGACAACCTTGCTGAAATTTTCAAACAAGAAAAGGAGATGACAGCCGAACCCAACAACAATAATGCAAGAAGGATGCTTGGTGATTATACTGCACCTACATCCAAGTTTGATGGAAGAAGCATCTCAATTCCTACCATCGGAGTAAACAATTTTGAGCTGAAACCTCAATTAGTTGCTCTAATGCAATAGAACTGCAAGTTTCATGGACTTCCATCAGAAGATCCCTACCAGTTCTTGACTGAGTTCTTGCAGATCTGTGAGACTATTAAGACTAATGGAGTAGATCCTGAAGTCTACAGGCTCATACTTTTCCCTTTTGCTGTAAGAGACAGAGCTAGAGCATGCTTGGACTCTTAACCTAAAGATAGCCTGGACTCCTGGGATAAGCTGGTCATGGCCTTCTTGGCTAAGTTCTTTCCTCCTCAAAAGCTGAGCAAGCTTAGAGTGGATGTTCAGACCTTCAAGCAAAAAGATGGTGAATCCCTCTATGAAGCTTGGGAAACATACAAGCAGATGACCAAAAGACGTCCTTCTGACATGTTTTCAGAATGGACCATGATAGATATATTCTATTATGGTCTATCTGAGTTCTCTAAGATGTCACGGGACCATTCTACAGGTGGATCCATTCACCTAAAGAAAATGCCTGCAGAAGCTCAAGAACTTATTGACATGGTTGCAAATAACCAGTTCATGTACACTTCTGAGAGGAATTTCGTAAATAATGGGATGCCTCAAAGGAAGGGAGTTCTTGAAATTGATGCTCTGAATGCCATTTTGGCTCAGAACAAAATATTGACTCAACAAGTCAACATGATTTCTCAAAGTCTGAATGGTTGGCAAAATGCATCCAACAGTACTAAAGAGGCATCTTCTGAAGAAGAAGCTTATGATCCTGAAAACCCTGCAATGGCAGAGGTAAATTACATGGGTGAACCTTATGGAAACACCTATAATTCTTCATGGAAAAATCATCCAAATTTCTCATGGAGGGATCAACAAAAGCCTCAACAGGGTTTTAATAATGGTGGTAGAAACAGGCTCAGCAATAGCAAGCCTTTTCCATCATCTTCTCAGCAACAGACAGAGAATTCTGAGCAAAATACCTCTAACTTAGCAAATATAGTCTCTGATCTGTTTAAGGCCACTTTAAGCTTCATGAGTGAAACAAGGTCCTCCATTAGAAATTTGGAGGCACAAGTGGGCCAGCTGAGTAAGAAAGTCACTGAAACTCCTCCTAGTACTCTCCCAAGCAATACAGAAGAGAATCCAAAGAGAGAGTGCAAGGCCATTGATATAGTCAATATGGCTGAATGCAAGGAGGAATGGGAGGACGTGAATCCCAATGAGGAAGACCTCATGGGACGTCTCCCAACCAAGAAGGAGTTCCCTATTGAGGACCCAAAGGAATCTGAGGCTCATATAGAGACCATAGAGATTCTATTAAACCTCCTTCTTCCATTCATGAGCTCTGAAGATTATTCTTCCCCTGGGTAATGAGACTTGGGAAGGTGAACCTCCCTTGCTCATTGGTGAACTAGATGCATGGGTTCAGCAAACTTTACCTCAAAAGAAACAAGATCCTGGTAAATTCTTAATACCCTGTACCATAGGCACCATGACCTTTGAAAAGGCTCCGTGTGACCTAGGGTCAGGCATAAATCTTAAGCCACTCTCTGTAATGGAGAAGTTGGGGATCATTAAGGTACAGCCTGCTAAATTCTCGTTACAAATGACAGACAAGTCAGTAAGACAAGCTTATGGATTAGTAGAGGACGTGTTAGTAAAGGTTGAAGGCCTTTATATCCCTACTAATTTCATAATCTTAGACACTAGGAAGGAGGAGGATGAATGCATCATCCTTGGAAGACCTTTCCTAGCCACAGCAGGAGCTGTGATAGATGTTAACAGAGGAGAATTAGTCCTTCAATTGAATGGGGACTACCTTGTGTTTAAAACCCAAGGGTGTTCTTCTGTAAACATGGAGAAGAAGCATGAAAAGCTTCTCTCAGTACAGAGTCAAACAAAGCCCCCACCATCAAACTCTAAGTTTGGTGTTGGGAGTCTACAACATTGACCTGATCACCTGTGTGGCTCCATGAGAGCCCACTGTCAAGCTATTAACATTAAAGAAGTGCTTATTGGGAGGCAACCCAATTTTTATTTATCTAATTTTATTTTTCTTTTTTTGTTCTTTTATGTTTTATTAGGTTCATGATCATGTGGAGTCACAAAAAAAAATACTAAAATTAAAAACAGAATAAAAAATAGCAGAAGAAAAATCACACCCTGGAAGAAGGACTTACTGGCGTTTAAACGCTAGTAAGGAGCATCTGGCTGGTGTTCAACGCCAGAACAGAGCATGGATCTGGCGTTGAATGCTAGAAACATGCAGCAATCTGGCGTTTAAATGCCAGGATTGCACACTGAGGAAAGCTGGCGTTCAACGCCAGAAACATGCTGCAGATAGGCGTTGAACGCCCAAAATAAGCTTAGAGCTGGTGTTTAACGCCAGAAACAAGCATCAATCTGGTGTTAAACGCCAGGATTGCATGCAGAGGGCATTTTACATGCCTCATTGGTGCAGGGATGTAAAGCATTGACACCTTAGGATCTGTGAACCCCACAGGATCATCTCAGGATCTGTGGACCCCACAAGATCCCCACCTGCCTCAACTCACCTTCTCTCTTCTTCACCAATCACTTCAATCTCTCTTCCCCATCACCTCTTCACCACTCACATCCATCCAAATCTTCCCTACCCAATCCCACCCATATGGCCGAAACATACACATCTCTCCCTCTCCTCCATATCTTCTTCTCCCTCCATTCTTTCTTCTTTGCTCGAGGGCGAGCAACATTCTAAGTTTGGTGTGGTAAAAGCATAGCTTTTTTTTGTTTTTCCATAACCATTGATGGTACCTAAGGCCAGAGAAACCTCATAAAAAAAAAGAGAAAAGGAAAGACAAAAAATTTTTTTCCACCTCTGAGTCATGGGAGATGGAGAGATTCATCTCAAGGGCCCATAGCTCAGTAGAAGAGCATTTGACTGCACATCAAGAGAGCATGAGGAATTCCCTCATCAAGAAATCCCTGAGATACCTCAAGGGATAAATTTTCCTCCACACAACTATTGGGAGTAACTAAGGATATGAGCACCAAAATCATTAGGAAGAAACATAGAGGAGCTCAAAAAGCACCATTGGTCCTTCAAGAAGGCGCCACCCTCACTAAGGTGGACTCATTCCTTGTTCTTATTTCTCTATTTTTCGATTTTATGCTATATGTTTATTTATGTTTGTGTCTTTATTACATGATCATTAGTATTTAGTAACTATGTCTTAAGGCTATGAATAATTTCATGAATCCTTCACCTCTCTTAAATGAAAAATGTTTTAATTCAAAAGAACAAGAAGTACATGAATTTCGAATTTATCCTTGAATTTAGTTTAATTATATTGATGTGGTGACAATAATTTTGTTTTCTGAATGAATGCTTGAACAGTGCATATTTTTGATCTTGTTGTTTATGAATGTTAAAATTGTTGGCTCTTGAAAGAATGATGAACAAAGAGAAATGCTATTGATAATCTAAAAAATCATGAAAATTGATTCTTGAAGCAAGAAAAAGCAGTGAAAAAGTAAAAGCTTGCGAGAAAAAAAAAGGGCGAAAAAAATTAGAAAGAAAAAGAAAAAGCAAGCAGAAAAAGCCAATAGCCCTTAAAACCAAAAGGCAAGGGTAAAAAGGATCCAAGGCTTTGAGCATCAATGGATAGGAGGGCCCAAGGAAATAAAATACAGGCCTAAGCAGCTAAATCAAGCTGTCCCTAACCATGTGCTTGTGGCATGCAAGTCCAAGCGAAAAGCTTGAGACTGAGTGGTTAAAGTCGTGATCCAAAGCAAAAAAGGGTGTGCTTAAGAGCTCTGGACACCTCTAACTGGGGACTTTAGCAAAGCTGAGTCACAATCTGAAAAGGTTCACCCAGCTATGTGTCTGTGGCAATTATGTATCCGGTGGTAATACTAGAAAACAAAGTGCTTAGGGCCTAGGCCAAGACCCATAAAAGTAGCTGTGTTCAAGAATCAACAAACTTAACTAGGAGAATCAATAACACTATCTAAAATTCTAAGTTCCTAGATATGCCAATCAATCTAAACTTCAAAGGATAAAGTGAGATGCCAAAACTGTTCAAAAGCAAAAAGCTACAAGTCCCGCTCATCTAATTAGAACTAATATTCATTGATATTTTGAGATTTATAGTATATTCCCTTATTTTTATCCTAATTGATTTCCAGTTGCTTGGGGACAAGCAATAATTTAAGTTTGGTGTTGTGATGAGCGGATAATTTATACGCTTTTTGGCATTGTTTTTAGATAGCTTTTAGTATAATCTAGCTACTTTTAGGGATGTTTTCATTAGTTTTTATGCTAAATTCACATTTCTAGACTTTACTATGAGTTTGTGTGTTTTTTTATTTCATGTATTTTCTGGCTGAAATTGAGGGACCAGAGTTTTAGCAAAACTCTGATAAAAGGCTGACAAAGGACTGCTGATGCTGTTGGATTCTGACGTCCCTGCACTTGAAATGAATTTTCTGGAGCTAAGGAACTCCAAATGGCGCGCTCTCAACAGCGTTGGCAAGTAGACATCCAGAGCTTTCCAGCAATATATAATAGTCCATACTTTATTCGAGATTAGATGACGTAAACTGGCGTTGACGCTGCATTCTGGAGTCAAACGCCAGAAACACGTTACGAACCAGAGTTGAACGCCAAAAATACGTTACAACTTGGCATTCAACTCCAAAAGAAGCCTCTGCACATGTAAAGCTCAAGCTCAGCCCAAGCACACACCAAGTGGGCCCCGGAAGTGGATTTCTGCATTAATTACTTACTTCTGTAAACCCTAGTAGCTAGTCTAGTATAAATAGAACATTTTACTATTGTATTCGGAGTCTTTGACCATTCGATATTTTGTCCATAGGTTCTTCTCCCTATTTTCGAATTCATATTACATTTTGGGGGCTGGCCATTCGGCCATGCTTGGACCTTCACTTATGTATTTTCAACGGTGGAGTTTCTACACAGCATAGATTAAGGGTGTGGAGCTCTGCTGTACCTCGACTTTTAATGCAATTACCACTATCTTTTATTCAATTTCAATCTTATTTCTGTTCTAAGATACTACTTGTACTTCAACCTAATGGATGTGATCATCCGTGACACTCATCATCATCCGTCCCTATGAATGCGTGCCTGACAACCACTTCCGTTTTACAAGCAAATGCTATAGTGTATATCTCTTGGATTCCTGATGCACGACGCATGGTTGCCCTCGCCTGACAACCGAGCCTTCCATTCCGTGAGATCAGAGTCTTCGTGGTATAAGCTAGAATTGATGGCGGCATTCATGAGAATCCGGAAAGTCTAAACCTTGTTTGTGGTATTCCGAGTAGGATTCCGGGATTGAATGACTGTGACGAGCTTCAAACTCGCGATTTTTTGGTGTGATGACAAATGCAAAAGAATCAAGGGATTCTATTCCAACATGATCGAGAACCGACAGTTGATTAGTCGTGCCGTGACAGAGCATTTGGACCTTTTTCACTGAGAGGATGGGATATAGCCATTGACAATGGTGATGCCCTACATACAGCTTGCCATGGAAAGGAGTAAGAAGGATTGGTTGAAGGCGGTAGGAAAGCAGAGATTCAGAAGGGGCACAGCATCTTCATACGCCTATCTGAAATTCCCATCGATGATCTACATAAGTATTTCTATCTTTATTTTCTACTTATTTATTATTATTATTCGAAAACTCTATCACCATTTATTATCCACCTGACTGAGATTGACAAGATGACCATAGCTTGCTTTATACCAACAATCTCTGTGGGATCGACCCTTACTCACGTAAGGTTTATTACTTGGACGACCTAGTACACTTACTGGTTAGTTGAGCGAAGTTTTGAAATTATGTTTAGACCATGGTATTGAGCACCAAGTTTTTGGGGCCATTACCTGGGAATCAATTTCGAACAACAATTTAAGTATGAATCACAATTTGGTCCACCAAGCTCCTAGCTAGAAAGAGTTCATTGAAGGGTGGACAAACAATAAAGATGAACAGGGATTGCAGTGCTCTCATTCAAATAGAGCCACCCACAAAGAAGAAGGATCCAGGGAGTTTCCATATTCCTTGTGCTATAGGAGAAATAATGATTGATAAGGGACTCTGTGACCTGGGGGCAAGTATCAACCTAATGCCTCTATCCCTCATGAAAAAGCTTCAAATCAATGAGCTAACACCCACAGATGTAATCATCAAATTGGCTGACAAAACTCAAAAACAGGCAATAGGAGTGGTTGAGAATGTGTTAGTGAAGGTTGGGAACTACTTCTTCCCCACAGACTTTGTCATCCTGGAAATGGATGAGAATCCTATTCACCCCATCATTCTGGGAAGGCCATTCTTAGCCACAGCCAGAGCACTTATAGATGTGGAGCGAGGAGAGCTAGTACTAAGAATACATGATGAACAGCTCACCTTCAATGTTTTCAAACCCTCACAAGAAGCAGATCATGATAACAAAGAGCTGAAGGAAGAGTCAAACAAGGGAGCTCAAGCACTACCCCTAAGAACTCCTATGGTTAACAACCAATGTGATCAGAAAGAACATCACCCAAGTGCAATCCAAAAGGAACCAGACCCACTAGGGTCGTATGAGACAAGCAACAAAACTTCCTTCAAAGGGAAAATCACAAATAGCAAAGCGACATCAAAGGACACAAGAAAAAATGTCCCAAGGGGATGGAAAAACAAGAAAATCCCTACAAAAGGTTTCTATTTAGGAGATGAAGTGGTCTCTGCCTACTTCCCACCTATACCACCTCATCTCCCCACCATTCCATCTCAGCTGCCTCCAGTATACACCATCAACAAAATCTTATCTATGGAACATGTGGAACTTCTCAACAAAGCCAATGGAAACATGTTCACTGCAGGGGAAGATTTTAAGCACTACCAACCACCTTGACAAGGACCAAACGTCAAGCTAATGATGCTAAAGAAGCGTTTCATAGGAGGCAACCCATGTTCTACACCCTCTCTCTTTAATCTCTAATAGTAGTAATAAAGCAAAGTTCATGGATTCTAAATCAACTTCAACAAACAATATGAGCATCCCTACATGCAACATATAATACATGATAAGTTTGGTGTTCAAGGCACACTAAGAGGGCTTGAACACACTCAATAGTATGAGAACCCTTTCAAATCTTGTTGCACCATATTATCACAAACAAGTTTGGTGTTACCTACGTTGCATGCATGGGAACTTGAATGGTCGATTGATTTGTATCCATGAAAAGCATTTAGTTGTTTAGATATTTCAAAAACAAAAGAAAAAGAAAAAGATTTTTTTTGTAGCTAGTTCACACCTTAATCTTTCCCACCAACAATTTCAATTAATCGTTTGCATTTCTTTTGTCTTGTGTAGGAAATCAAAAAATGGTATTGATGGTACTTGATAGGACAATCAAGGAAGGGAGTTTCGGCCACTATGCCAAGGAACTTATACACTTATCTCCAAGGGGAGTATCTTGGAAAGTGTTGCCATGAAACATTGGAAAGTGGATAGCCTTGGAGGCCGAACCAAGACCATCATAAAAGGGGTGATCCTTGTGCTTATTCAATACCAAACCCCAACCGTCCACTATCAAACAACACCATCAATCCACACCCTTCAATCATTTACCATCTTCCTATATAAACCCCTTCACACAACATCCCTTTATTTCAGCTATTCACCTTCAAAGTATACAACATACACTCCGTTCCTCACTAATGGGTTTCATACACACCCTCCTAGCCATCTTGTGAGTAACAAACACATCAACCATCTTGCATGGAATCATCAAGCTCCAAGAGATGAAAAGGGAAGGAACCTATAGAGCAGCCTCCTTTTGATAAAAAGAAATTTAGAACCTTTTACCATGCACTACAATTTGGGTGGATGGATGACAAAGAAATCATATATGAATTAGGCTTTCAAGTCACACAAACTGAGTGCCCAGAAATCACAGAGAAGGTGGAAAAACGTCGATGGGAGCTCCTCACCGATCCGATTACAAGGGTAAATGCAACTCTTGTAAGAGAGTTTTATGCAAATGCAGTTAGACATGATAAGGTAGATGAATCCTATACAAGTTTCGTGAGAGGGGTCATGGTGGATTTTAGTCCCATGAGCATCATGAGAGTGCTAAAGCTGCGAACCATACCCTTTGCAGAAGAAAGCTATCACTCAAAAATGGATAACAACCCTAACCACGACCAGATTATAAAAGATATATGTGTGCAAGGAGCATATTGGGACAGAGAGCCCATGGGAAACCCAGATTTATAAAAAGAGGAGACCTCCTTCCTGAAGCTAAAGGGTGGTTTAAAATTGTAAGGAGATCCATCCTCCCAGCTGGAAACAACTCAGAGGTAAACCTTAAGAGAGCAACAATGGTGCAATGCATAATGAAGGGAGGAGAAATCAAGATTCATGAACTCATAGCCCAAGGCATTCGGAAGCTTGCTGAGAAGAGCGATTCTGGAGGAAGGTTGGGTTATCCCAACACTATTCTCTGTCTTTGCAATAAGGCTAGGGTAGTATTCGAGGATGGAAACCCTGAGTGGATAAAGGTTGGCCTTCCAATCACTTATCGTCGGATGCATACTGCTGTAACTTCCCTACCTCAACGAAGGGTAAGAAAGAGGCCAGCCCATCAAGGAAGGATAACATCCACAGGAGCAAGCCCCAGCCACCTTAGGCATGCACCAATTAGAAGAGGCTATTGATACCTTATCTAGGCAATGCATAGAAAATCAAGGTGCACAGAAGGAGCTTCAAATGCAAATAATGGACCACCAAGAAGAATCACTCTCTAGATGGATGAATCAGCAAGGGGAATGGCAAAAATAATTGATGGACCTGCAGTTGGAACAAGGGAGACAATGGAGTGAATCCTTCCATAACCTGAACCAGAAGCAAGATCAACAACAAGAAGCCATCCAAAAGCTAATCAACATCCAAGCACATCAAGGTGCACACATTTATGAGATGCATAAGAAAACAAAGAGAACAAGCAGATCTTTTCGATGAATACAAAGCATTTTCGGAAGGGGTTTACATGAGTGAAACTGGATATCATGTAAATACCCAAGCCAGATTTGGATACTTAGTCGGACAACTACCTGTATTGCATCTTGGGATCACAAAATATGAGGATGTGAAGGATGATTTAGCACGAATGGAGCACGAAAGGGCCGAAAAGAGTCATGAGTCAGTAAGGAAGGCACTGGAAGATTGGAAAATAGTCAGAATGAATCGGATGAGAGGAAGCACAAGTGGACAAAGTGGACATAAAGAAGACAAGGAAGCAGAAGAACATGAGCAGTCCAATAAGTGAAAGGTGGTGGAGTTCCTTCTTAGTTCTATCTTTTTCAAAGCTTTAAATAAGGAAAATCATGTATGAAATAGAACATGCTTCCATAGTAGTTTCGGAATTTTCAATTATGCTTTAAAATGTGTTGCTTAGCTCCATGCTCACTAGTATAGGTCCCTAGTTTTCATCTTCATCTTTCTTACTTGTATGCCTGTCCTTTAAGTTAATCAAAAAGAAAATGTTATGATAAGAACAAGAGTGGAATTATTTTGTGATGTGAGTTCTAAATGTTTGTGGTAGGGTGATTAGTTAGCTAAGTTGGTTCACCAACAAGGAAAGAAGGCAACTATCTATCCTAAATCCTATGCTTGAAACACATCCTATGAGACTAACTAAATAATAAAATCCTAATAAGAAAAGAGAAAGAGCAATAAAAGTGAAAAGGAAAGAAACACAATAAGAAATAATGCTAGGCACCAAGGGTTTTAAGATTGAGGCATGTGTTTGTAGTGTTCATGTGCAAGGGATATGCTTGGATAAATAAGCTCTTAGGGGTGCCTCATCACTTGGTAACTTGGATTAACCAATCTGGGATTATCAGCTGAAAGTCCACTATCAAGAGTGACCTTTGCTATAGAACACTTAGTAACCCAAAGAGGTGCTAGACACCAAGGTCTCAAGAAAGAAAAATAACAAACCATGTGACTGTGGTGTGTATGTATGAGGGAAAGACTTGAGGAAGTAAGTCCGTAGGGGTGTTTCAACACCTAGCAACTTGAACCAACTGGTTCGGGAGTGTTGGCTGAAAGCTTATCATAAAGAGTCGCCCTCTTACAGAGCACTTAGCCTAAAAAGGAATGCAATAAACCTTGGAAAAGAAGGAAGGATCAACAATTAAGAAGTCTCAAAGGATGCAATCAAGAGAGTGACCAAGGACTTGATAAAGGCCTGAAACCTAGTAAAAGAAAGAACCTAAGTTGCTATGCATGAAACCCCATAAACCAGAAATTCTACTTCTATATTATCTTCTTGTTCTTTCATCCATTCTTCCTATGTTTCAGTACTTGCTTAGGGACAAGCAAGCTTTAAGTTTGGTGTTGTGATGCCAGGGCATCTAGGCCAGTTTCACTAACCTTTTCTTTACTGTTTTAAGGTAGTTTCATGCATTTTCTTAGTGAATAAGGCAAGTTTTGGATGAAAATACACTCACACCTTGATTCAAGCAACTATTGTGAATTTTACATGATTTCATGAGAATTTTGCAAGAATTGAATGACAAATTGATGATGCATAATCTCATGACTTTGACTAGAGCTTTGATGCACTTTATTTGCTTGATTTCAGGACAAAGGAAGCAAGGAAGAACCACGTTAGTAGCCACGTTAACCAAGTTAACGTGACCACTAACGTGGAATGGGAATGAGCTTGCAACGTTACTGAGAAAAGTGATCACCAATAACGCCTGCGAAGCCATCATAAGCCCACGTTAATTGCCACGTTAACCTGTTAACGTGGAGACAAAGAAAGCTCTAACGTTAGTGGTAAACGTGAACACCACTAACGCTCCAAAATTTGGCAAAGAGCCACGTTAAGATTCACGTTAACTTAGTTAACGTGAACTCTAACGTGGAAGAGAGGAACAATGCCAACGTTAGTGACACTCACCTTTGTCACTAACGTTGGATATGGCATTCACTACTACGTTAGTGGCCACGTTAACTTAGTTAACGTGAGCTCTAACGTGGAGAGTAGGGGTACTTGAGGCGTTAGTGACAAAGGTAAGTGTCACTAACGCTCTCGAAGATGAGGCATACCCACGTTAAGAGCCACGTTAGTTACACTAACGTAAACTCTAACGTAGGGACAAGGGGCACAAGGCAACGTTATTGGGAAAGGTGAGTCCCAATAATGCTTGCGAAGGTTCATAAGGCAACGTTAGTGGTCATGTGAGTGCCACTAACATTGGAGTTAATGTGGGCTATATGGGGTTGGAATGTTAGTGAAAAAGGTGATTGCCACTAACGTTCTCGAACCCACATTCTCACTTAACGTTAACATCACTAACGCCCATGCCTAACTCACACTTTTCTGCAAGCTGAGACCACTAAAGATTGTACTTGCTTCAACTCAAGATCTAAGGCCTACATCCATGACTTGGAGAACTCACTAGAAGATCAAAAAGAGTAGTATATATAGGAGTAGTTTTGAACTATAGAGAAGCTTGGCACTTTGGAGAACTACCCTCTGTATATTTACTTTTCTGCACTTTTAGCTAAGCATGTATTATTTTCTGCCATTTTTCATTTCTAGAGCTATGAACAACTAAAACCCTTTCATTGGGTTAGGGAGCTCTATTGTAATTTGATGGATCAATTATAGTTTTCATTCTTCTTCTTCTTTCTTCTCTTTTGATTTACTAGAAAGCTTTCGATTTTAATTCAATTGGTTAGTTGTCTTGGAAAAGAAACTCTCCATAATTGGATCTCCTCTGAGCCTTGGAAAAGGGATGAGGAGATCTTGCTAGAAATGCTTTCTCATGTTGGACCAAATTAGGGTCTGGGCGGATATAGTGACATGTAATCCTCCCAACACTTTGATTTGGAAATACATGTGGTATAATCAGTGACCAAACTTCATCTCTTCCCATGAGCAATTAAATCAAGGAATTGGAAAATTGTTCAAGCTTAGAGAGATTGGGTTGCCAAGGAATTGGAATCCAATCACCTAAAATTGCCAAGGAGATTAATAGATGCTTTGATTGAGGAAGAGATGAAAATGAATTTGATCCGGAGAATACAACATCTCCTGAGCCCAATGAATTCTCCATTTCTGATCTTACCCATTCTCTTTACTTTCTGTCATTTATTTCCATGCTCATTTCCCCAAATCCCCATCTAAGATTCTGCACTTTATTTTCTGCTATTTACTTTCCCGCCATTTAATTTTCTTCAATTCTCAAACTACATTCTGCTTAGCTCAACTAGCATACTCTTCCAACTAAAGTTGCTTGACCAATCAATCCCTGTGAGATTTGACCTCACTCTATTTTGAGTTTTTACTTGACGATATATCGGTATACTTGCCGAAGGGAAATTTGTTGCGAGACAAGTTTCCATGCATCATCACAGTCATTCAATCCCTGAATACTACTCGGAATACCACAGACAAGGTTTAGACTTTTCGGATTCTCAAGAATGCTGCCAATGGATTCTAGCTTATACCACGAAGATTCTGATTTAGGAATCCAAGATATACTCATTCAATCGAAGGTAGAACGGAGGTGGTTGTCAGGCACGCAGTCATGGATTGAGAATGGTGATGAGTATCACGGATCATCACATTCATCATGGTTAAGTATGAATAAATATCTTAGATAGAAACAAGCGTGTTTGAATGGAAAACAAAAGTACTTACATTAGTTCATCGAGACACAACAGAGCTCCTCACCCCCAACAATGGGGTTTAGAGACTCATGCCGTCAGAAATACAAAGTTCAGATCTAAAATGTCATGAGGTACAAAATAAGTCTCTAAAAGTTGTTTAAATACTAAACTAGTAACCAAGGTTTACAGAAAATGAGTAAACTAATATAGATAGTGCAGAAATCCACTTTTGGGGCCCGCTTGGTGTGCTGGGGCTGAGACTTGAGCTTCTCACGTGCCTGGGCTGTTTCTGGAGTTAAACGTCAGGTTGTAACCTGTTTTGGGCGTTTAACTCCAACTGGTAACCTGTTTCTGGCGTTTAACGCCAGAATGGAACATGGAACTGGCGTTAAACACCAGTTTACGTCACTTATCTTTGAGCAAAGTATGGACTATTATATATTGCTGGAAAGCCCTGGATGTCTATGAAGAACTAAAGATTGATGGTTTAGAAGTTATAGTAAACTCTCGTTGTAAGTATAGTCACTAAACCAAGCAATCAATTCTTGAAGAATTCTAATTTTCAATCAACAATGAGTTTGATAACTCAAGAGTCACCAATTAATCAACCAAAGCCAAAAGGGAAAATATCTAAATTAAATTAAAAGCATTCATGTAAATAAAGTAATCAAACTACGTTTAAACATAAATTCAAATTCAACATAAAAGAGTTCGTAAATTAAATTGGGAAAATAAGTAAAGGGAATATTAAACCTGGAATTCAGAAGAAAATTGTAAATTGGAATAATAATAAATCCTAAATCCTTTAAGAGGAATCCTAATCCTAATCCTAAGAGAGAGGAGAGAACCTCTCTCTCTAAAAACTACATCTAAAATAATAAAAAGTGAATTATGAATAGCATGATCTGAAGTCCCCTTCATTCCTCCACTTTGCAGCCTTTAATCTGTGCTTTCTGGGCTTGAAACTGGGCTGGAAATAGCCCAGGATTTGCTGTTTGCGAAATCTGCCATGCTGATTTTCGCAGATGCGATGCATCCGCGTGGATGACGCGGTCGCGTCGCCTATCTGTATGGACACTATGGTAAATTATATATCAAATCGAAGCCGCAGACGTTAGCTTTCCAACGCAAGTAGAACCGCATCATTTGGACATCTGTAGCTCAAGTTATGATCGTTTTAGTGCGAGAGGGTCAGGTTGACAGCTTTGTAGTTTCTCCAACTTCTTGTATTCCTTCCACTGTTGCATGCTTCCTTTCCATCCTCCAAGTCATTCCTGCCCTATAATATCTAAAAACACTTAACACACATATCAAGGCATCTAATGGTAATAAGAGAGGATTAATAATAAGAAAATATAAGATCAAAGAAGCATGTTTTCAATCATAGCACAAAATCAGGAAGGAAAATGTAAAACATGCGAATTGTATGAATAAGTGAGTAAAGAGTTGATAAAAACCACTCAATTGAGCATAAGATAAACCATAAAATAGTGGTTTATCAACCTCTACACACTTAAACAATAGCATGTCCTTATGCTAAGCTCAAGAGAAACTATAAAGAGATGAAGAGGAATGATAGAATGTATGAGATGCTACCTATGAATGCAACTAAATGCAAAAATGTTTCTACCTACTTGGTGAAAAGGTAAATAAATCTTTCAAGAATAAATATGAACTGGATTTCACTAATTCAAATCGCAAAATACAATACAAATAACTTGCAAGAAAAAGATAGCCCATAAAAGCAGGGAACATAGAATTAAGCGCTGAACCCTTACTTGGTAGTGTATATCACTCTAACTCTCAAGTGTCTAGGGTCAATTCTCTCAATTCTCTACTAATCTTGCTTTCTATGGCTTGCTCTTCATCTAACAATCAACAAAAATTTAATGCACCAGTACACAAATCAAGAGGTCTTTTAAGGGTTGTAATGGGGTTAGGGTCACGGTAGGATTGTATTTGGCCATGTGGACTAAAATCTGAATCCTTAATTAACATAAACTTTCCACCTAACTTAAGACAATCCATTTAATTAAAATGCAAACTCTAACTTCCCATTAACTGTGTTTACTACATATTTATGCATTCCAAGTTTTGAGTACAGCTCATATGCATTGATTTCACTATTTATTTTGGGGCATTTTGTCCCCTTTTTATTAATTGCTCTTTTTCTTTTTTTTTCTTTTTTTTATTTTTCTCAATGCATATGATTAAAGTATTAAATGCTATAACATGTGCTCAACCATTATTTTGCACATTTTCACTAAAATATACAACACCCAATTTTTCAAACCAAATATTTTCAAACCCAACTTTCCCACACTTAAATCATGAGCACTTTTACTAGTCTAAGCTAACCAAGGATTCAAATTAAGGACATTATTGTTTTCCGCTTAGAGTTAGTAATGAGCTAAAGTAAAGAACAAATGGGTATATTAGGCTCAAATTGGTTTGCAAAGGATAATGAAAGGGTAAGGTCATATGGGTATGTAAGCTTAGTGAAATAAAGGCCTCAATATATCAGTGCATGAATACATCAAACAATGGAAATATAGAATTAAGCAAGACAAAAATCACAATTTTAGAGAGAAAAATACACACCAAAAATGAAATATTGGTTGATAAAATACAACCAATCAAATAGGCTCAAAATCTCACTGGTTTTGTGTGTTTGAGCTCTAAACTATGTTCCAAAATAAGATTTCTTCAAACAAGTTTTTCAAAAAGTTTTATTCAAATTAGTGAAATACTATAAAAATTTCTTGAAAAAGAAAATATTACTTTAACCAAGTGGTAAAATATGCACAAAAAAATAAACATGCAATCAAACATGCAAATGCAGCAATGAAAAACAAAAATTGGTGTTGAGAGGGGACTAACTAACCCGTGGAGATCGGTATCGACCTCTCCACACTTAAAGATTGCACCGTCCTCGGTGCATGCTGAGATGTGCAAGTGGATGGGGGTTGTAGTTCCTCAACTAGTGCTCTCTTGTGTTCCTTTCCTTGCCGGTGGTTTGAGAGTAGCTTTCTCTTTTTACCCTTCTTGGTGGCCATCCTGAAAGGGAAAAAAAGGAAAGTAACAAGTAAAGCTAGGGGATCCAGCAAGGAAGAGAGCGGGAAAGGTGGTAATCAATGCATAGTAAAGAAAAATGATGTTAACACATAGTCATGACTACATGTGAAAAGTCATCAATGGAAATATAGTAAGTGCATGTGATGACAGTTAAATGCAAGATGTTTATTGGCATGCTGGCAAAGGCATGAGTAGCATAGATCAAGCATTCAATGTCCAAGTTAGATTACCAAGTCTTTCAAACTAACAATCATGTTTGTAATAACAATTATATTTAATTAATAAAATATAAAAAGGGTTTTGTGAAAAGCAAGCATTTATAGTAATAGATTAAAAGAAATCTTAAAAATAGTGCACAATGCCCTACGGGCATTTTCACAAACCCATGGCATGCATGGTAAATAAGCTATTTGAAAGTATTAAATTGAACATGCAAGAAACCCTTTAAAAAGTAATATATAATTGTCAAATAATCTACAAAAATATAGAAAAAGACAATGACCCAAATAAAATTCCAACACCAATGAAAATAATGCAATGAATGAAAGTATGCAATGAAGTAAAAGAAAATGAAAGATAAGAAGAATGAGAAAGGAAAGAAGGGAAGAAGAAGTAAGTAAGAAAGGAGGGAGGAAAAATTAGGATTGGGGAAGAAAAGATAAGATATTTTGCAAATTAGGATAAGCTGTGCGGCGCAAGCGACACGGACGCGTGGGCACGCAGTCGCGTGCCTTGCGCTTATACAGATTGACGCGGTCGCGTGACCCGTTTTATGCCACTGGCGCGAGGGTAGCCTCATGCTCGCACAACTCTCTGTTCAAAATCACTAATTGCCAAAAATTGGGTGACACGATCGCGTGGGGCACGCGATCGCGTGAGTGGCCATTAGAAGGATATGACGCGGACGCGTGGGGCACGCGTTCGCGTGGTAGGGACGGCGCATCTAGTGCGAGTCCAGTACCACTCCAGCAAAACTTTCGGTTGTGCACCCTTTCCACGTCGATTTTCAGGTCACGGGGCCGCGTAGGTGACGCGGTCGCGTGGGAGGCCAAAGTCCCCACATGACGCGGTCGCGTGAGTGACGCGGTTGCGTGGGGTCAAATTATTCTAAAGGTGCGCCTCCAGCCACGCTCTCACGTGACTCTCTGTTCAATTATTTTCTACCCAACGCACTAGTGACGCGGACGCGTCAGCGACGCTGCCACGTCGCGTGCGTGTTTTCTCTTTTTTTGTATGCAGAATGCAAAATGCAATGAATGTCATGCAAAAATTTCAGGTTCAATAAAAATTAAAAAACAGACTAAAATTAAAACTAAAAAAGAATGATCATACCATGGTGGGAACACTTTTAGTTAAAGTCCTTAAGTTGGACATTTGGTTAGCTCCCTGTTATGGTGGCTTGTGCTTGAACTCATCCAGGAATCTCCACCAATATTTGTGATTCCAGTAACCTTCAGGGTCCCAAACTAAGCATGTAAAGCCCTTAAGGAGCTTCAAACAGATTCTTAGGCTCCCGGGGTGACAAATGTCAGAACAGATTCCAGGATCCCAAACCTTACTTTTACACCCGTTTTTGTCTCGATCTGCATTTTTCCAGCCAGGTGAAAGGAGATCTGAATTCTCACTGCAGTGACCAAACAGCTTCCTAGACCCATTCAGTTGAGCTTTACACCAACCTTTGCGTTTAAACTTAAAGCTTCCAACCATAATGAACTTTGCAGGACAATTCTCACCACTGGCCATCTTTCGGTTACTCTTAATGTCACAAAGAGCTCTATGTTGACCATCCGTCTCCAGTAGCCCATATTCAAGTGGAATTAGAAAGCTAAGGGATATGAATTTTACCCACTTGAATGTTGTGAAGGATGATGGCAACTTAGGGGGATGTATTTTTAATGAAATTACAAACTTCACTCCCTTGTGCTCTTCTCTAATAATTACCACCTCTTTGCAAGCTTTTCAATTTCAACCTCTTCCTCTTGGTAGCTCTCTTCCAATTCAACCTCCTCTTCATTGCTTTCCAAGGGCATGGGAGGTTGTGCTTCTTCTTCTTGAATCTCCATCACTTGATCAACCTCTTCCAAGTCTTCAAGTGTGATATGCCTTGGAGGTTGTACACCCTCCTCAGCATCAAATGCAATTGTCTTGGAAGGAGGCTCTATGTCTTGACTTTCCCATGGAGGTTCAACATCTCCTAAGTTTGCAACCACTTCTTCTTCTTTGATAATTACAGCTTCCTCCCCTTGTTCCAGTACAAAGTCATGTTCCGTACTGTCCTCTGGAGTTTCTAGTATCTCCTTCATGCTACGTTCTTCATTAGATTGCCCACATGAAGCCATGGGGGTTCCTTTAGTGTCCTAATGTCAGGAAGCTAATTGATTTATCGCTTGATCCAGTTGGTGAATGGTTGCTTGAAGTTTTGCACATGTTTCCGTGAGACGATCCGTTGATTCTTGTTGTGCTCGGCTATCATAAGTAGGATCATAGTGCTCTTGGATTGATGGATATGGAGATGGCAAATATTGAGGTAGTGGTTCTTGGGAGTAATTGGATTGGAATTGGGGTGGTTCTATATATGGTTCATATGGCTCATAAGGTGGTTGCTATGATGGTTGAGGGTTAGGGTTATATGGAGGTGAATGGCGGAAAGGGGCTTGTGAGTATGGTGGTCCAAAGTCATGTTGAGGAGAGGGTTCATAGGCATATGGTGGCGGTTGTTGATAGTCCATTGGAGATGGTTGTTGCCATGAGGGTTGATCAAATCTTTGTGGCTCCTCCCATCTTTGATTGTTCCAACCTTGATGCCTATTTTCATTATAGTTTCCATTCCTTACAACAACATTGGAACCAAACTTGAAACCAGAGGGGTAAAAATTCATAGTAATTAATAAAAATTAAAAACAAAAATAAATAAACAAGCAAAAGAATTTTTTTTTAAATATTTACAATAACCAATAATAAGGCACACGTTTGCAATTCCCCGACAACGACGCCATTTTGAAGAACTGAAGATTGATGGTTTAGAAGTTATAGTAAACTCTCGTTGTAAGTATAGTCACTAAACCAAGCAATCAACCTTTCTTACAAACGTTTTGGTTGTCACAAGTAACAAACCCCTAAATAAATTGATAACCGAGTATTTAAACCTCGGGTCGTCTTCTCAAGGAACTGCAGGGAAGTATGTTCTTATTATTGGTTATGGAGATTGTAAATTTGGGGTTTTGAAGTTTGGGCAGTGGGCACAGGCATATTTAAATGACAAGTAAAATAAATTAACAATAATAAAATCTCTTGGCAAGGTATAAGAACTGGAAGTCCTATCCTAGTTATCCTTATTAATTGTAATGAGAATTGGATTTTTCTCCCACTTTGTTAATCTCTAACTATGAAGGTAAGTTAAGTGGATGAATTAATTCGAATCCTCAAGTCCCAGTCTTTCCTTGGGAAAAGTTAGAGTTATTGGATCTCGAATCAATTCTTGAAGAATTCCATTTCAATCAACAATGAGTTTGATAACTCAAGAGTCACCAATTAATCAACCAAAGCCAAAAGGGAAAATATCTAAATTAAATTAAAAGCATTCATGTAAATAAAGCAATCAAACTACGTTTATACATAAATTCAAATTCAACATAAAAGAGTTCTTAAGTTAAATTGGGAAAATAAGTAAAGGGAATATTAAACCTGGAATTCAGAAGAAAATTGTAAGTTGGAATATAATAAATCCTAAATCCTTTAAGAGGAATCCTAATCCAAATCCTAAGAGAGAGGAGAGAACCTTTCTCTCTAAAAACTACATCTAAAATGATAAAAAGTGAATTATGAATAGCATGATCTGAAGTCCCCTTCATTCCTCCACTTTGCAGCCTTTAATCTGTGCTTTCTGGGCTTGAAACTGGGCCGGAAATGGCCCAGGATTCGCTGTCTGCGAAATCTGCCACGCTGATTTTCGCAGATGCGACGCGTCCGCGTGGATGACATATTCGCGTCGCCTATCTGTATGGCCACTATCGCAAATTATATATCAAATCGAAGCCCCAGACGTTAGCTTTTCAACGCAACTGGAACCGCGTCATTTGGACCTCTGTAGTTCAAGTTATGGTCGTTTTAGTGTGAGAGGGTCAGGTTCACAACTTTGTAGTTTCTCCAACTTCTTGTATTCCTTCCACTTTTGCATGCTTCCTTTGCATCCTCCAAGTCATTCCTGCCCTATAATATCTGAAAACACTTAACACACATCAAGGCATCTAATGGTAATAAGAGAGGATTAATAATAAGCAAATATAAGATCAAAGAAGCATGTTTTCAATCATAGCACAAAATCAGGAAGGAAAATATAAAACATGCGAATTGTATGAATAAGTGAGTAAAGAGTTGATAAAAACCACTCAATTGAGCATAAAATAAACCATAAAATAGTGGTTTATCAATCTACTTTCCAACTCAATTGAGTGCGCGCCAATTGGACTCCTGTAGCTCCAAAAAATCCATTCCGAGTGTAGGGAGGTCAGAATCCAACAACATCAGCAGTTCTTTTTCAGCTTGAATCAGATTTTTGCTCAGCTCCCTCAATTTCAGCCGGAAATACCTGAAATCACAAAAAAACACACAAACTCATATTAAAGTCGAGAAATATGAATTTTGCCTAAAAACTAATAAAAATATACTAAAAACTAACTAAAACATAATAAAAACTACATGAAATTACCCCCAAAAAGTGTATAAAATATCCGCTCATCACAACACCAAACTTAAACTGTTGCTTGTCTCCAAGCAACTAGATAAATAAAATAGGATAAAAAGAAATCAAGAAGTAATAATATCTCAGAGTTTTAAGTGAAGCTCAGATTCTAAGTAGATGAGCGGGATCAGTAGCTTTTTGCTTCCGAACAGTTTTGGCATCTCACTTTATCCTTTGAAATTCAGAATGATTGGCATCCATAGGAACTCAGAATTCATATAGTATTATTGATTCTCCTAGTTTAGTATGTTAATTCTTGAATACAGCTACTTTATGAGTCTTGGCCGTGGCCCTAAGCACTTTGTTTTCCAGTATTACCACCGGATACATAAATTCCACAGACACATAACTGGGTGAACCTTTTCAGATTGTGACTTAACTTTGCTAAAGTCCCCAATTAGAGGTGTCCAGAGTTCTTAAGCACACTGTTTTGCTTTGGATCACAACTTTAACCACTCAGTGTCAAGCTTTTCACTTGGACCTGCATGCCACAAGCACATGGTTAGGGATAGCTTGATTTAGCCGCTTAGGCTTGGATTTATTTCCTTGGGCCCTCCTATCCATTGATGCTCAAAGCCTTGGATCCTTTTTACCCTTGCCTTTTGGTTTAAAGGGCTATTGGCTTTTTCTACTGCTCCCTTTTTTTTACTGCTTTTTCTTGCTTCAAGAATCAATTTCATGATTTTTCAGATCATCAATAACATTTCTCTTGTTCATCATTCTTTCAAGAGCCAACAATTTTAACATTTATAAAATTCAATATCAAAAAATATGCACTGTTCAGGCATTCATTCAGAAGACAAAAAGTATTGCCACCACGTATAAATAATTAGAATTTTCCTTATTAAAACTTGAAAAAAATATTGCCTCCTTATTCTAAAAATCTGCTATTTTATTCATGTTTGATGATGATGAGAAAAATAAATTATATCTTAATTAGAGATAAAATCAAAATAGAGATACTAATTACTACTACTCATATATAACTTCTAAGGTAAATTCCTAATAAGAACAATTATCACAGAGTTAAGGCTATGATTAGGACTCAACAACCTTTATTTTGGGAGGTGGATGCTCCTTTAATTTGTGGGGTGCTTGGCCCTTCAAGAGATAGCTTCTGACGCTTCAGTTCCTTAAGTTCATGCCTTTGCTCTTCTTGTTCCACAAGTAGTTTGCAAAGCATGCTACTTTGATTTTGCTGTTCTTCCTTTAGTTGGTCCATAGCTTCTTGTAACTTGGTGATAGATGTTTCAAGATGCCCCCAGTATTCAATTTGAGGGATTTTCGGGAGGAACTCCTGTGCTTTTCTCTTGATGGGGTCGTCCTGCACTTGTTGTCCTTCCATTGACTTTTTGGTGATTGGTTGCTCAACTGAGATATACTCATTTACTCCCATCTTCACCCCAACATCTTTACATATCATAGAGATTAAGCTTGGATAAGCCAATTTGGCATCTTTGGAGTTCTTGTTTGCAATTGTGTAAAGTTTACAAGAGATCAGCTGATGAACTTCCACTTCTTTTCCCAACATAATGCAATAGATCATTACTGCTCTTTAGATGGTGACTTCAGAGCAGTTGCTAGTGGGCAGTATAGAACGCCCAATGAAGTCTAGCCAGCCTCTGGCGACTGGTTTGAGATCTCCTCTCTTGAGTTGATTTGGGACACCCTTTGTGTTGGTTGTCCACTTGGTTCCAAGGAGGTATATGTCCTCTAGAATTTCGTCCAAGCCCTTATTTGTTCTCATCATTCTCCTATTAAAGGAGTCTGGGTCATCTTTCAGCTGAGGAAGCTTGAAGATCTCCCTAATTTTGTCAGGGTGGAGGTGAACAATCTTCCCTCTGACCAGAGTCCGATAGTCATAGAAGGCGGTTCCAGCTATTCTCTGCCTGTCTGTTTGCCACAGATTAGAGTAGAATTCCTGAACCATGTTTCTTCCCACCTTTGTTTCAGGATTAGCTAGGATTTCCCAACTCCTGTTTCGAATTTGCTCTTGGATCTCCGAATATTTGTCTTCTTTCAGATCGAATTTAACTTCCGAGATCACTGACCTTAGACCCATTATTTTGTAGTAATGGTCTGAATGTTCTTTGGTTAAGAACTTCCCTTGATTCCAAAGTGGTTTTGGAATATTCTCTTTCTTGCCTCTTGGAGTGGTTTGTTTTCCCTTAGGAGCCAAGATCTTAGTGGGTATTGGTTTAGTGATCACAGATAAACATACCAAACTTAGAGGTTTGCTTGTCCTCAAGCAAAAGAAAGGAAAGGAGAGGGATAGATGGAGAGCCAAGTTCGAATTATGGAGGAGAGGAGGGAGCCAAACGTGGATTTAAAGGGAGGGGGTGGGTTTTCAAAAAATTTGAAGAAGATATGATAGAAGATATGATTTATAAAAGATAAGTATGATAGGAAAAAGATGCAATTTAAAATTGAAAAGATATGAAAGATATTTGAAAAAGATAAATCTGAATTTTGAAAAGAAGATATAATGAGTTTAAAAAGATTTGAGAAGAATTTAAAAAGATTTAAAAAGAATTTAAAAAGATAATTGAGTTTTGAAAAAGATTTGAAAAAAAGTTGAAGAGGATTTAAAAAAAATTTATGTTTAGAATTAAGATACATTTGATATCTTTGAAAAAGGATTTGAAAAATTAGGATTTCTAATATGTTTATGCAAGAAATTATGGATGGAAAGATGAAAATTTGAAAAAAAACCAAGTTGGGAACAAAAACTTCCTCCCTTCCACAATCCTGGCGTTAAACGCCCAACTGCTGTATGTTTTGGGCGTTTAACGCCTAGCTGTTGCTTCTAGCTGGCGTTAAACGCCAAAAACTCCTTTATCACTGGGCATTTTTCTGAACACCCAAGTTGCTGTAAATCTGGTGTTAAACGCCCAGAAGCTGCTTCTTTCTGGCGTTTAATGCCTAGATGGCTATCTCTACTGGCATTGAACGCCCAGTAAATGCTTCTTTTGAGCGTTTAACGCCCAAAATAGCTCTTACTGGCTTTTTTGCACCAGTGAGCTTCTTTTTGCTGTTTCATCTTCTGAATCCTTCTGTAACTCTGTGAACTCATGCAATTGCTATTTTACCTTAAAGATAATTAATATGAACCCGTAAAATTATCATGTAATTAACAAATAAGCTTTGTTAATGGCTGGGTTGCCTCCCAACAAGCGCTTCTTTATTGTCTTTAGCTGGACTATTACTGAGCTTTAATCAAGTCTCTGTTTTGAGCATTCTTGCTCAAAATTGCTTTCAAAATAATGTTTGACTCTCTGTCCATTAACAATAAACTTTTTGTCAGAATCATTATACTGAAGCTCTACGTATCCATATGGTGACACACCTGTAATCACATATGGTCCTCTCCACCGGGATTTCAATTTCCTGGGGAATAATCTGAGCCTAGAATTAAACAGCAGAACTTTTGCCCTGGCTCAAAGAATCTGGATGACAACTTCTTGTCATGCCATCTTTTTGCTTTCTCTTTGTAAATTTTTGCATTTTCGAAAGCATTGAGTCTGAATTCCTCTAGCTCGTTTATCTGGAGCAATCGTTTTTCTCCAGCTAACTTGGCATCAATGTTTAGGAATCTAGTTGCCCAGTAGGCCTTCTATTCCAGTTCCACTGGCAAGTGACAGGCTTTTCCACACACAATCTGGTATGGAGAGGTCCCTATAGGAGTCTTGAATGCTGTTCTGTATGCCCACAGAGCATCATCCAAGCTTCTTGCCCAATCCCTTCTACGGTTAATCACAGTCCATTCTAGGATTCTTTTAAGTTCTCTATTAAAGACTTCAACTTGCCCATTTATCTGTGGATGATATGGAGTTTCTACCCTGTGGCTAACTCCATATCGAACCATAGCAGAGTAAAGCTATTTATTACAGAAATGAGCGCCCCCATCACTGATTAGTACTCTAGGGACACCAAATCTGCTGAAGATATATTTCTGGAGGAATTTCAGCATTGTCTTAGTATCATTAGTGGGTGTTGCAATAGCTTCCACCCATTTGGATACATAATCCACTGCCACCAGAATATAACTGTTTGAGTATGATGGTGGGAAAGGCCCCATGAAGTCAATACCCCATACATCAAACAACACAATCTCCAAGATCCCTTGTTGAGGCATGTCATAACTGTGAGGTAGATTGCCAGATCTTTGGCAACTATCACAATTAAGTACAAACTCTCGGGAGTCTTTATAGAGAGTAGGCCAGTAGAAGCCACATTGGATGACTCTTGTGGCTGTTCGCTCATTTCCAAAATGTCCTCCATACTGTGATCAATGGCAATGCCAGAGGATCTTTTGTGCTTCTTCTTTAGGCACACATCTATGGATTACTCCGTCTGCACATCTCTTGAAGAGATATGGTTCATCCCATAGATAGTACTTTGCATCCGAGATCAATTTCTTGGATTGCTGCCTACTATACTCTTTGGGTATGAATCTCACAGCCTTGTAGTTTGCAATCTCTGTAAACCATGGTACTTCCTGGATGGCAAAGAGTTGCTCATCTAAAAAATTTTCAGAGATCTCAGTAAGAGGGAGGGACGCCCCTTCTACTGGTTCTATTCGGGACAGGTGGTCTGCTACTTGGTTCTCTTTCCCTTTTCTGTCTCTTATTTCTATATCAAACTCTTACAGAAGCAACACCCATCTTATGAGTCTGAGTTTTGAATCCTGCTTTGTGAGTAGATATTTAAGAGCAGCATGGTCAGTGTACACATTCACTTTTGATCCTACTAAATAGTATCTGAACTTGTCAATGGCGTAAACCACTGCAAGTAACTCTTTTTCTGTGGTTGTGTAGTTCTTCTGCGCGTTATTTAAAACACGACTGGCATAATAAATGATGTGCAGAAGCTTGTCATGCCTTTGTCCCAACACTACACCAATGGCATGGTCACTGGCATCACACATTAGTTCAAATGGTAATGTCCAGTCTGGTGCAGAGATGACTGGTGCTGTGATCAGCTTAGCTTTCAGGGTCTCAAACGCCTGTAGACACTCTTTATCAAAGATAAATGGGGTGTCAGTAGCTAGCAGATTACTCAGAGGTTTTGCAATTTTTGAAAAATCTTTCATAAACCTCTTATAGAATCTTGCATGCCCCAGAAAGCTTCTGATTGCCTTAACATTGGGAGGTGGTGGTAATTTTTCAATTACCTCTACCTTAGCTTGATCCACCTCTATTTCCTTGTTCAAAATTTTGTGCCCGAGGACAATTCCTTCAGTCACCATAAAGTGACATTTCTCCCAGTTTAAAACCAGGTTAGTCTCTTGGCACCTCTTTAGAACAAGTGCTAGATGGTCAAGATAGGAGCTAAATGAGTCTCCAAATACTGAAAGGTCATCCATGAAGACTTCCAGAAATTTTTCCACCATATCAGAGAAAATAGAGAGCATGTACCTTTGAAAGGTTGCAGGTGCATTACACAAACCAAATGGCATCCTTCTGTATGCAAATACTCCAGATGGACATGTGAATGCTGTTTTCTCTTGATACTGGGGATCTATGGCAATTTGATTATAACCTGAATATCCATCCAGGAAGCAATAGTAATCATGACTTGCTAGTCTTTCTAGCATCTAGTCTATGAATGGTAAAGGAAAATGATCCTTTCTGGTAGCTGTATTGAGCCTTCTGTAATAAATACACATACGCCACCCTGTAACTGTTCTTGTAGGAACCAGTTCATTTTTTTCATTATGAACCACTATCATGCCACCCTTCTTACGGACGACTTGGACAAGGCTCACCCAGGGGCTGATGTGTGGAAAGCGATCCAACACAAAACTCACCGGCAAGTGTACCGGGTCGCATCAAGTAATAATAACTCACATGAGTGAGGTCGATCCCACAGGGATTGAAGGATTGAGCAATTTTAGTTTAGTGGTTGATTTAGTCAAGCGAATCAAGTATTGGTTGAGTTGTTTGTAATTTGCAGAAACTAAATTGCTTGAAATGTAAAAGGAGAGGGAAGAATTGCAGTAAATTAAAGAGCAAAGAAAGTAAAGAAGCTGAATCTTAAATTGCAAGTAATATAAGGTGTAGAAACTTGAATTGCAAGAAATATAAATGATTGAAGCTCAAAATGCAAGAAACGTAAATTGCTGGAATTATAAAAGGGATTCGGAATTGGGACTGCAGAATTTAAACAAGAAAAAGTAAATTGCGATAAACAAAAGAGTAGAAGATGAATCAAATTGAAGTAGATCTCAAACAGAAGAGTAAAAATGCTTTGAGAATTTTAAAAATAGAAAGTGACTGATGCTTAATTTGCAGCAATTTAAAAGAAGGTTGAAGATCTCAGGAGTGGAAGAGACTAGAAAATAAGTCTAGATCTCAAATCCTTCCTTGATCCAACAAGAACAATTGCAAAGGAGAATGGAAAAGTGAATTGCAGAAGAAAAGAAGAGATGAAGTAGTAAATAGAAATTGAAATTCAATTATGCAGAAAAAGTAAACAAGAGATCTCAAGGTGAGATTGAAACAGAAGTTCTTCAATTTTCCACCCAAGATCCAAAGCAAGAAAAATAAAAAGTGCTCAAGCAAGAACAAGGAAGAAGAGAGATCAATTCTCCTTCCCAATTCTCTAAGATCTAGATTCAAAAGTAAAAGCTCCCAATGGAAGCTTTTGAAAGAAAATTCTTAAGTAAAGTCTAGAGGTGTCTAAAGAGAAGGTCCAGCCCTAACTAAATCAAACTAGCCTATATTTATACACTTTCTATTCTTGGATTTTAGAATTTGGATGGGCTTTCAATTTGGCGAAGATTTGAATTTAATTGGATTTTTGATTGAATTTCAACCCAAGTTGCTCCCAGGAGGATGCTCTGCTCTTGTGGAAAGCGGAGCAGTGGCTTATGATGGAGATCCTTGTTGTGCCAAGGCTTGGAGAGGCATCAGGAGATTGCCTTGCTCTTGTGGAGAGCGGAGCAGTGGCCTGTGCGTGTGTCTTGCACGCTCCAAGTCCGTGTCAGTGTGCGCGCCAAGCTTCCTGGACTGTATGATGCGCGCACCAAGCACCAAGGGGAGTGCTCTGCTCTCCTTGTGAGCTGCGTAGTAGTGCTTCCAAGGGGAGGTCCTTGGTTCGATCCTGGCTGAAGGCATGCGCTGACCCTTTTTCTTTGTGAGTGAAGTAGCGCCTCTGTCCTCCTTTCCTTGAGGTGCTTGGTTCGAACCTTGGAGGATGCTTTTGGCCAATGTTTGGCTTATTTTCCTTGTGAGTAGCGCTCCCCACTCCCCCTTAGGTGCTTGGTTTGATCCTTGGGGAGGGCATTTGGCAAATATTTCCTTGGATTTATTTCAGAGTGAAGCCCCATAATGCTCTCAAGGAGAGCAGAGCAATGTTTTGCTCTTCCTTGTTTCTTGGCTTAAGTTTGTGCTCCGCTCTCAAGGGAGGGCAGAGCATTGAAGCTTTGCATGCTTGGTTCATTGTTGTGCTCCCTTGGAGTGCATTGTGCTCATGGGGAGAGCAGTGTGCTTCCTCCTTCCATGCGCCATGCTTCATTGTTTCCTTTGCCACACTCTTTTCTTCCTTGGGCCACACTTCTTAAGCCACGCTTTCTTGTTTTCTTCTTTTCTTCACCTACAAATAATCAAAACAACCAATCAAAGTATCATCAAATTCACAAGGTTTATAAATCATTAAAAATCAATAAAATTTAGCTTAAACCTCATGATTTAGCATCAATTAAATGGTGGTTGTTTGATTCAAAGAAACCATGCATTTCCATTCCAAATTACTTACTTAGAATGCAAGAAAGTGCATAAAAACTAGTGAAACAAGTGAAATTAGCTTGAAAAATTGGCATATGATGACTTGTCATCACAACACCAAACTTAAATCTTGCTTGTCCCCAAGCAAGCACTAAACATAAGAGAAGATAGAATGAAATAGAGAAGTATATATGTCCTTATTAGGCAGATAGTTGAATTTGGTTCATGGAGTTTTTATGCAGATAATGATAACTCAGTTATTGTTTGCTGTTACATAAGAGGTGTTTCCCTTAAAGGCTTATTAAGCTTGCTGCTACAAGGCTTCATTTATGCTTGTTCCCTTGCTAACTTTTCTTTCTTCGTTTTGCTTAAAGAGCTTATTATTCATTGAAGTTTAGCTTTTTTCTTCTTTCTTTTGCATTAGAGAGCTTATTATTTATTGAAGGCTTGGTGGCAAATGTTGCAGTGGCCTTTAGCTTAATTTCACTCAACATTTCTTCACCACAGACACATGGCTCACCTTTTTCTTCCTAGGATCATTGATGCCCAGCATCTCTTTGGATAACTAAATGTTTTGTAGCTAGGTTGCTCTTTATTGTGGACTTTCAGTTGGCAATCCCAAATCAGTTGATCTAAGTGGCCAAGTTTTGAAATACTCCTCAGAACCTACTTGCCCAAGCATATCCTAGCACAAAAGCACCACAGGCATGTGTCCTAGGGTCCAAGCTATTAAGTACAAAAACACCACAGGCATGTGTCCTAGGGTCCAAGCTATTGGTGTCTAGCCTTATTATTTGTTTCTTTGCCAGCTTTTGGCTTTTTCTTCTTCTTTTTCTTTTGGTTTTGATTTATTTTCAAGGGACTTTCATCAATTGAAGGATCATAGCAGCAAACTAGCTTAAGCTTCAAGTAACATGTCATTATGCAGCAATTATTCTATGAGCTAACAATTGAAACAAACACAGCTTCCATTCTAACTTATGCAACATTGGATATTTACTTTCTAATTCAAACATTTCTCTTTTATTCAGGCATATGGAAAAAAAAACAACATTCAAAGCTAAGTAATGAATGACAAACACATATGCAGATTATTTTTCTAGCTACTTATTGAACATATAAAAGTGCAGGATGGATGAAATCAAAGAAAAGAGATATGCAGTTTATTTTTCTAGCTACTTATTGAACATATAAAAGTGCAGGATGGATGAAATCAAAGAAAAGAGACAGTGGAGGCATATCATGTTTCAGACATGCATCTTCCTTATTAAAAGCATGAAAGAACTTTGCCACCTTCTAATGGTTGTGGCTTCTGCTTGATTCTCCCTTCTTTTTCTTGTCTTTATCTCTATCTCCTTTCCCTGATTAAATCAAAACAAGCTAGCCTTAGGATGTAATTGTACACAGTGGTAAGTGTGTTGCACTAAAGAAGAAAATGTTTTTGTTTCTTATTTATAAAGGATCAATTGTGTCCTTCAATAAGTGAGCCAAGGTTTGGTGAACACTAAACTTGTCCCTTGCTGAAAGATGACTGCAAAATGTAGATAATTTCTCACAATTGATACCTTTATCATAAGATGTAATTTTTCTATTATAGAGTTCTAAAATGTAATGATGCATGATCCATCTATATATGATCTTGATTTCATGAACAAGAAATGATCTTCTGAAAATTGTTACATATGCCGACACCAAACTTAGTGTTTGGTCATATGCTTCATCCAGGATGACTTAGCACATGGATTAAGAATACTTGAAAAACTAATCAAGATGTGCCTTAAGGCACACCAAACTTAGAAATATGACATATGCTTCAAAACAATGCATGCGCTTATCAAGTCTGTTCATGAGAATGCAAAATCATACTAAGGTGATCATAGCTTATTGGGTTTAAAATAGCAGGAATATTAAATCATGGGTTGCCTCCCATGGAGCGCTCTTTTATTGTCACTAGCTTGACATTGATCCCCTTAGGGTGGTTGATGGCTGAAATGTCAGAGCTTGTCCCCTCTCACTGTAAGCTTCCTTTGATGCTCAATTTCAATGTGCTCAAGAGAGAGTACTTGGTTGACAGTGTAGTGATCTTCTGTTCCTAGCTGTTGATATACTAATTGCACCTTGTCACCTTTGGAAAATCCTTCAGTTGGGATTTTTTTATTCTTCCACCCTTTGTAAGCCTTCTTCTTGTTTTTCTTTTTTTTCTTATTGATCTTTCTTCCTTGATAGTGGCTTGAGTTGTGATACCTCCCTTTCTGTTTATCATCCCGGCTTCTTTTTGAATTCCTTCTCCTCCTTGTACCTGCTCATTCTTTTGCTCTACTGTGTTATTGGTTGCTTGCCTTGGAAGACAGTCACTACTTGTCTTGCTTGTTTCTTCATTAATTTGTGATTCTGGAAACACTTTTAAGGTAATGCTTTCCTCATGCATCCTGAGGGTTAGCTCTCCCTGCTCTATATCTACGATGGCTATAGCAGTGGCCAAAAATGGTCAACCAAGTATTATGGAGTCATTCTCATTCTCTGCTGAATCCAAGATCACAAAGTCTGTAGGAAAGATGAACTTGTCAACCTTAACTAAAAGGTTTTCAATCACCCCTTTGGGATATACCACTGATTGGTCCACCAATTCCAAGGACATCTGTATTGGCTTCACTTCTCCTATGCCAAGCTTTTTCGCTAAAGAGGATGGAATTAGATTTATGCTTGCTCCTTAGTCACACATTCCCTTGTTGATGAATAGACTTCCAATGGTGCAAAGTAGGAAGAAACCTTCAGGATCTTCAAGCTTGGGAGGGAGTCCTTTTTTGATTAGTGCACTGCATTCTTCAGTGAGCATTACAGTCTCCTTCTCACTCCAACTTCTCTTTTTGTTGATGAGCTCCTTTAGGAACTTGGCATATAAGGGCATTTGCTCCACTGCCTCAGCCAAGGGGATGTTTATCTCCAGTTTCTTGAAAGTCTCCAGGAATTTGTGGAAATGCTGATCATTGGTTTCTTTGTTGAACCTCTGTGGATATGGCAATGGGGGAGTGAAGGCTTTCTCCTCTCTCTCTTGTAAATTGGTTGGCTTGTCTTCTTTCTTTTTTTGCTTTTCTGTGTTCTTGTTTGGCATCACATCTTGATCATTGGTTTCTTCTATGTCTGTTAACTTTTCTTTTCCTATTGGCCCTTTGCTGCTCTCCGCTGGCTTCTTTGTAGTGTCATTGTTGCTTATTAATGTTCTCCCACTTCTTAACTGTACAGCCTTGCACTCTTCCTTGGGATTGGGAATTGTGTCACTTGGCAAGGAACTTGATGGCTTCTCTGTTGTAAATTGTTTAGAGAGCTGGCCAATTTGCCTCTCCACATTCTTTATGGAGGCTTCTTGATTCTTAGCTATCATCTCTTGGTGCTTCCACATTTTGTCCATTAAAGCTTCTAGGTTGGTGATTCTTTGAGATTCTGGTGATGCTTGTGGTTGGTCGTGAGATGTGGTTGGTGGATGGTAAGCATTTTGGTTGGTGGGCTGGTTGTGAGCTAGATAATGGTTAGAGTTAGGGTAAGTGTTTTGTGATCTTCCGAATGAATTTTGGTTGTTATTTTGCTGGTTATTCCTTGAGTTGTTTTGGTTTGTGTTTCTTTGCCATGGCTGTTGGCTTTGGTTATGGTTATCTCCCTACATAAGGTTGGGGTGGTTCTTCCAGGAAGGATTGTAAGTATCACCATAGACCTCATTTTGTCCAAAACTTGGGTTATGCATGTACTGTACTTGCTCCTGTTGCTGTTCTTCTTGGCTCTCTTCATTTTGCACCCATGTAGTTGATGATTGGCTTGTATTCACAGCTGCTACTTGAAGACTGTCAATTCTCTTGGCCATTTGCTCAAATTGTTGTTGAATTTGTTGTTGTATCATCTTATTTTGAGCCAAAATGGAGTCCACTCCTTCCAGTTCTAGTACTCCCTTCTTCTGTGATGGTTGTCGGGTTCTTTGATGAGCAAAGAAGTATTGGTTGTTGGCCACCATATCTACAAGATTCTGGGCTTCTTCAGCAGTTTTTATCAGTTGTAATGAACCTCCAGCAGAGTGATCTAATGCCTCTTGGGATTTCAATGTTAAGCCTTCATAGAAATTGTGCAGCACATCCCATTCGTTGAACATCTCTGGAGGACACTTTCTGATCAAAGCTTTGTATCTCTCCCATGCTTCATACAAAGATTCAGCATCCAATTGGGTGAATGTCTGCACCTCAGTTTTCAGCCTGATAACCCTTTGGGGGTGGGTAGAATTTGGCTAGAAATTTGGTCACCAGATCATCCCAACTAGTGATACTTCCTTGGGGGAAGGTCTCAAGCCATTGTGCAGCCTTGTCTCTCAATGAAAATGGGAATAGCAGAAGCTTGTAAGTTTCAGGATTCACACCATTAGATTTGACAGTGTCACAAATCCTCAAGAAGGTGGATAGGTGCTGGTTTGGATCTTCCAATGGGCTTCCTCCATAGGAGTAATTATTCTAGACAAGTGTAATGAGTTATGGCTTCAACTCAAAATTATTTGCATTGACATTAGGAGTGAGAATGCTGCTCCCACAGTGTCTTGGGTTTGCAAATGTGTAAGAAGCTATAACTCTTCTTTGAGGAGGATTATTGTTGGACACTCCCCCTGTTGGATTCGAATTTGAGGGATTCCCTTCCATTTCGTGACACTCTTCTTCCTCTGAACCTTCTTCTTCTCCAACAACACTATTTCCTCTTTCTCTTCTCAACCTCCTGAGAGTTCGTTCGTCTTGCTCAGAGAAGTGAGGATTTTCTCTTCTTACCTGTGACATACACACAATCACAGGAAACAAACAGCAGCACTCTTGAAGATTGAGTGCAGTTAGTTGAGACAAAATCTCAAACAGTAAGTAAATTAATCAAAATTAAAGAAAAAGTGCTTGATCTAAACTACCACCTCACTTAATCATTGTCAATCTATTTCAATCCCCGGAAACGGTGCCAAAAACTTGATGTGTGGAAAGCGATCCAACACAAAACTCACCGGCAAATGTACCGGGTTGCATCAAGTAATAATAACTCACATGAGTGAGGTCGATCCCACAGGGATTGAAGGATTGAGCAATTTTAGTTAAGTGGTTGATTTAGTCAAGCGAATCAAGTATTGGTTGAGTTGTTTGTAATTTACAGAAACTAAATTGCTTGAAATGTAAAGGGAGAGGGAAGAATTGCAGTAAATTAAAGAGCAAAGAAAGTAAAGAAGCTGAATCTTAAAGTGCAAGTAATATAAGGTGCAGAAACTTTAATTGCAAGAAATATAAATGACTGAAGTTTAAAATGCAAGAAACGTAAGTTGCTGGAATTATAAAAGGGATTGGAAATTGGGACTGCAGAATTTAAACAAGAACAAGTAAATTGCAATAAACAAAAGAGTAGAAGATGAATCAAATTGAAGTAGATCTCAAACAGAAGAGTAAAAATGCTTTGAGAATTTTAAAAATAGAAAGTGACTGATGCTTAATTTGCAGCAATTTAAAAGAAGGTTGAAAATCTCAAGAGTGGAAGAGACTAGAAAACAAGTCTAGATCTCAAATCCTTTATTGATCCAACAAAAACAATTGCAAAAAGAAATAAAGAAAAGTAAATTGCAGAAAAATAGAAGATGAAGCAGTAAACAGAAATTTAAATTCAATTATGCAGAAAGAGTAAACAAGAGATCTCAAGGTGAGATTGAAACAGAAGTTCTTCAATTCTCCACCCAAGATCCAAAGCAAGAAAAATAGAAAGTGCTCAAGCAAGAACAAGGAAGAAGAGAGATCAATTCTCCTTCCCAATTCTCTAAGATCTAGATTCAAAAGTAAAAGCTCACAATGAAAGCTTTTGAAAGAAAATTCTTAAGTAAAGTCTAGAGGTTTCTAAAGAGAAGGTCCAGCCCTAACTAAATCAAACTAGCCTATATTTATACACTTTCTATTCTTGGATTTTAGAATTTGGATGGGCTTTCAATTTGGTGAAGATTTGAATTTAATTGGATTTTTGATTGAATTTTAGCCCAAGTTGCTCCCAGGAGGATGCTCTGCTCTTGTGGAGAGCGGAGCAGTGGCTTATGATGGAGATCCTTGTTGCACCAAGGCTTGGAGAGGCATCAAGAGATTGCCCTGCTCTTGTGGAGAGCGGAGCAGTGGCCTGTGCGTGTGTCTTGCGCGCTCCAAGTCAGTGTCAGTGTGCGCGCCAAGCTTCCTGGACCGTATGATGCGCGCACCAAGCACCAAGGGGAGTGCTCTGCTCTCCTTGTAAGCAGCGCAGTAGTGCTTCCAAGGGGAGGTCCTTGGTTCGATCCTGGTTGAAGGCATGCGCTGACCCTTTTTCTTTGTGAGTGAAGTAGCGTCTCTCTCCTCCTTTCCTTGAGGTGCTTGGTTCGAACCTTGGATGATGCTTTTGGCCAATTTTTGGCTTATTTTCCTTGTGAGTAGCGCTCCCCACTCCCCCTTAGGTGCTTGGTTCGATCCTTGGGGAGGGCATTTGGCAAACATTTCCTTAGATTTATTTGAGAGTGAAGCCTGATAATGCTTTCAAGGAGAGCAGAGCAATATTTTGCTCTTCTTTGTTTCTTGGCTTAAGTTTGTGCTCCGCTCTCAAGGGAGGGCAGAGCATTGAAGCTTTGCATGCTTGGTTCATTGTTGTGCTCCCTTGGAGTGCATTGTGCTCTTGGGAAGAACAGTGTGCTTCCTCCTTCCATGCGCCATGCTTCATTGTTTCCTTTGCCACACTCTTTTCTTCCTTGGGCCACACTTCTTAAGCCACACTTTCTTGTTTTCTTTTTTTCTTCACCTACAAATAATCAAAACAACCAATCAAAGTATCACCAAATTCACAAGGTTTATAAATCATTAAAAATCAATAAAATTTAGCTTAAACCTCATGATTTAGCATCAATTAAATGGTGGTTGTTTGATTCAAAGAAACCATGCATTTCCATTCCAAATTACTTACTTAGAATGCAAGAAAGTGCATAAAAACTAGTGAAACAAGTGAAATTAGCTTGAAAAATAGGCATATGATGACTTGTCATCAGGGGCTATCAGAAATAGGATAAATAATCCCAGCCTCTGGTAATTTAGTAACCTCCTTCTGCACCACCTCCTTCATGGCTGGTTCAGCCGCCTCTGTGGTTGAACCACTGGCTTAGCGTCATCCTCCAATAAGATCTTGTGCATGCATCTGGCTGGGCTTATGCCCTTAAGATCACTGATGGACCACCCAAGAGCTGTCTTGTGTGTCATCAGCACTTGAATTAGTGCTTCCTCTTCCTGTGGCTCTAAGGTAGAGCTTATGATTACAGGAAAAGTGTCACCTTCTCCCAGAAATGCATATTTCAGGGATGGTGGTAATGGTTTAAGCTCGGATTTAGGAGGTTTCTCCTCTTCCTGAGGGATTTTCAGAGGTTCTATTATTCTCTCTGGTTCCTCCAGATCAGGCTGAACATCTTTAAAGATATCCTCTAGCTCTGATTCAAGACTCTCAGTCATATTGACCTCTTTCACCAGAGAGTCAATAATATCAGTGCTCATGCAGTCGTTTGGGGTGTTTGGATGCTGCATAGCGTTGACAACATTCAACTTAAACTCGTCCTCATTGACTCTCAGGGTTAATTCCCCTTCTTGGACGTCAATGAGGGTTCGTCCAGTTGCTAGAAAAGGTCTTCCTAGAATGAAAGTTGCACTCTTGTGCTCCTCCATTTCCAGCACCACAAAGTCAGTGGGAAAGGCAAATGGCCCAATCTTGACAATCATGTCTTCAATCACGCCTGATGGGTATTTAATGGAGCCATCAGCAAGTTGGAGACATATCCGGGTTGGTTTGACTTCTTCAGTCAACCCAAGCTTTTTGATAGTGGATGCAGGTATTAGGTTGATACTTGCTCCAAGATCACATAGAGCTTTCTTATTACAAGTACCCTCTAACGTGCATGGTATCATGAAGCTTCCGGGATCTTTAAGCTTCTCTGGTAAGCTTTTCAGAATGACTGCACCGCATTCTTCAGTGAGGTAAACTTTTTCAGTTTCTCTCCAATCCTTCTTATGACTTAAGATCTCTTTCATGAACTTAGCATAAGAGGGTATTTGCTCAAGTGCCTCTGCAAATGAAATCTTTATTTCAAGAGTCCTGAGATAGTCTGCAAAGCGAGCAAATTGCTTATCCTATTTCGCTTGGCGGAGTTTCTGAGGATAAGGCATTTTGGCTTTGTATTCATCAACCTTAGTTGTTGCAGGTTTATTTCTTACAGATGTGGTTGGAGAAGCCTTTTTAGAGGGGTTGCTATCAGCACTTGTATGTGTCTGATCCCTCACTGGCATTTGAATGCCAGGGTTGGAAGCTGGAGTGGCGTTAGACGCCAACTCCTTACTTGTTTCTGGCGTCTGAACGCCAGAACTCAGCTTTCTTTGGGCGTTCAATGCCAATTCCTTACTTGTTTCTGGCGTTTGAACGCCAGAACTGAGCATGGGTTGGGCGTTTAACGCCAGCTCTCAACCATTTTCTGGCGTTTGAGCACCAAAATTATTCCTCTCTGGGCTCTTACTGTCCTCAAAGGGATTTTAGGTAGTAGTTTGTTCATTTCTTGGCTTCCTGCTGCCTTGAAGTGAGGTATTTAATGTCTTCCCACTTCTTAATTAAACTGCTTGGCACTCTTCTATTATTTGTTTAGATAACTACTGTTTTGTTTGCTTCAACTGTACTTCCATGTTCATATTAGCCATTATTGTCTCTTGTAATATCTCCTTGAATTTGGCGAGTTGTTTTGTTAGAAAATCTAATTGCTGATTGAATTCAGTAACTTGTTCTGCAGGACTGAGTTTAGCAGTTACTGTTTTAGCCTCTTCTTTCATGGAAGGTTCACTACTTAGGTACAGATGTTGATTTCTGGCAACTGTATCAATGAGCTCTTGAGCTTCTTCAATTTTCTTTCTCATGTGTATAGATCCACCAGCTGAGTGGTCCAAAGACATCTGAGCTTTCTCTGTAAGCCCATAATAGAAGATTTCAAATTGCACCCACTCTGAAAACATTTCAGAGGCGTATTTTCTCAGCATCTCTCTGTATCTCTCCCAAGCATCATAAAGGGATTCATTATCTCCTTGTTTAAAGCCTTGGATATTCAGCCTTAGCTGTGTCATCTATTTTGGAGGGAAATATTGATTTAGGAATATTTCTGACAGTTGTTTCCATGTCCTTATGCTAGCCTTAGGTTGGTTATTTAACCACCTCTTAGCTTGGTCTTTTACAGCAAATGGAAACAGTAATAATCTGTAGACATCATGATCTACTTCCTTATCATGTAATGTGTCAGCAATTTGTAAAAATTGTGCCAGAAACTCTGTATGTTCTTCCTGTGGAAGACCGGAATACTGGCAACTTTGCTGCACCATGATAATGAGCTGAGGATTCAACTCAAAACTACTGACTCCGATGGAGGGTATACAGATGCTACTCCCATATGAAGCAGTAGTGGGGTTAGCATATGACCCCAGAGTCCTTTTGGACTGTTCATTTCCACTTAGGTCTCTGATAGAGAAAGGGAGATGACGTGGATTTATTTTAATATAAAAAATTTTTTGAAATAATAAAATAAAATAAAATAAAACTAAAATAAAAAATAAAAATAAAAAAGAGATTTGAAAATATTTTATGAAGATTTTTGAAAAATGAAGAAAAAGAAAAAGTGGTTAGGAAGTTTTGAAAAAGATATGATTTAAAAAAAAAACTTGACAACTAAGATATGATAATATAAAATTTTAAAATTGAAATCTGAATTTTTATGAAAAATTTCTAACTATTTGCTTAAAAATAGTTAGAGAAGATAATTTTTTGATTTTTTTGAATTTTATTATGAAAGAGAAAAACACACAAAAAAACACAAGACTTAAAATTTTTAAATCCAATGCTCCTTGTTTTCGAAAGTTTTGGAAGGAAAACACTAAGGCACACCAAACTTAAAAATTTTAAGATCAAAACACAAAGAAGACTTAAGAACACCTTGAACACTCACAATAACAACAAGAACAAAAGATAGAACACCAAACTTAAAATTTTTTAGAAAACCACAATAAAATTTTCGAAAATTAAAGAAAAATTAACAAGAGAACACCAAACTTAAAGTTTGGCACAAGATTTAATCAAAGAAAAATTATTTTTGAAAAAGTTTTAAAAGGAAGATGCCCAATTACCAAGAACACAAACACAATGCTTTATCCAATTGAGCTATAAATGTAACGTGTTTTAAAGAGGTATTTTTAATAAATAAAAAAAATTTTGAAAATTGATATTTTTAAAAAGCACAAGAAAAACAAGAAAAAACACAAAACAAGACAAACTAAAGATGAACCAAGGAAAATAGAAAAGAACAACTTGAAGGTCAAAGATGAACAAAGAACATGCAATTCGAAAATTGAAAGACAAAGAAAAGCATGCAATTGACACCAAACTTAAAACATGACACTAAACTCACATAAAAACTAAAAATTAAAAAAGGAAAATAATTTTTGAAAAATTTATTAAAAGAAAATAAAAGACTTTGACCCAAAAGAAAAAATTTTCCTAATCTAAGCAACAAGATTCACCGTCAGTTGTTCAAACTCAAACAATCTCCGGCAATGGCGCCAAAAACTTGGTGCACGAAAATTACACTCACACTATGTAATTCCGCACAACTAACCAGCAAGTGCACTGGGTCGTCCAAGTAATACCTTACGTGAGTAAGGGTCGATCCCACGGAGATTGCCGGCTTGAAGCAAGCTATGGTTATCCTATTATTCTTAGTTAAGATACCAATAGGGTTCTTTAGTTTCAATTGTAAAAAGGGAAAAAGCATGAAATGAGTATTTGTTACGCAGTAATGGAAAATGTGTTGGAGTTTTGGAGATGCTTTGTCTTCTGAATCTCTGCTTTCCTACTGTCATCTTCTTCACGCACGCAAGGTTCCTTCTATGGCAAGCTGTGTATTGGTGGATCACCGTTGTCAATGGCTACCATCCGTCCTCTCAGTGAAAATGGTCCAGGTGCGCTGTCACCGCACGGCTAATCATCTGTCGGTTCTCACTCATGTTGGAATAGGATCTATTGATCCTTTTGCGTCTATCACTACGCCCAATCCTTGTGAGTTTGAAGCTCATCACAATCATTCAATCCCTGAATCCAAATCGAAATACCACAGACAAGGTTTAGACTTTCTGAATTCTCAAAAATGCTGCCAATGGATTCTAGCTTATACCACGAAGATTCTGATTAAGGAATCCAAGAGATACTCATTCAATCGAAGGTAGAATAGAGGTGGTTGTCAGATACGCGTTCATAGATTGAGAATGGTGATGAGTGTCATGGATCATCACATTCATCATGGTTAAGTACGAATAAATATCTTAGATAGAAACAAGCATGTTTGAATGGAAAACAGAAGTACTTGCATTAGTTCATCGAGACACAGCAGAGCTACTCACCCCCAACAATGGGGTTTAGAGACTCATGCCTTCAGAAATACAAAGTTCAGATCTAAAATTTCGTGAGGTACAAAATAAGTCTCTAAAAGTTGTTTAAATACTAAACTAATAACCTATGTTTACAAAAAATGAGTAAACTAAGATAGATAGTGCAGAAATCCACTTATGGGGCCCACTTGATATGTGCTGGGGCTGAGACTTGAGCTTCTCACGTGCCTGGGCTGTTTCTAAAGTTAAATGTTAGGTTGTAACCTGTTTTGGGTGTTTAACTCCAACTGGTAACCTGTTTCTGGTGTTTAACGCCAGAATGGAACATGGAACTGGCGTTAAACGCCAGTTTACGTCATTTATCTTCGAGCAAATTATGGACTATTATATATTGCTGGAAATCCCTGGATGTCTACTTTTCAACCCAATTGAGAGCGCACCAACTAGACTCCTGTAGCTCCAAATAATCCATTCTGAGTGCAGGGATGTCAGAATCCAACAGCATCAGCAATCCTTTTTCAGCATGAATCAGATTTTTGCTCAGCTCCCTCAATTTCAGCCAGAAAATACCTGAAATCATAGCAAAACACATAAACTCATAGTAAAGTCCAGAAATATGAATTTTTCCTAAAACTAATAAAAATATACTAAAAACTAACTAAAACATACTAAAAACTACATGAAATTACCCCCAAAAAGCGTATAAAATATCCGCTCATCATCCCTCCCTCTCTATAAGTTCAAACTCTTCTTTCCTCCTCAACCTTCTATTCCTATTTTTCTCTGACACCTCAAGGAATCTCTATACTGTGACATAGAGGATTCCATACATTCTTGTTCTCTTCTCTTTCATATAAGTAGGAACAAAGATAAAGGTATTCTTGTTGAAGCTGATCTTGAACCTGAAAGGACTCTAAAGAGGAAGTTAAGAGAAGCTAAAGCACAACTCTCTGGAGAGGACCTGACAGAAATTTTTGCAAAAGATGAAGACATGGCAGCCAAAAATAACAACAATGCCAACAATGCAAGGAACGTGCTTGATGACTTTACTGCACCTACTCCCGACTTCTATGGGAGAAGCATCTCTATTCCTGCCATTGGAGCAAACAACTTTGAGCTTAATCCTCAATTAGTTCTTGGCTAAATTTTTGCAAATCTGTGACACTGTTAAGACCAATGGAGTTGATCCCGAGGTCTACAGACTTATGCTTTTCCCTTTTGCTGTAAGAGACAAAGCTAGTATATGGTTGAACTCACAACCTAGAGACAGCCTGAACTCATGGGAAAAGATGGTCAATGCCTTCTTAACTAAATTTTTTCCACCTCAAAAGATGAGTAAGCTTAGAGTGGAAGTTCAAATCTTCAAAAAGAAGGAAGGTGAATCCCTCTATGAAGTTTGGGAAAGATACAAGCAATTGATTAGAAGGTGTCCTTCTGACATGCTTTTAGAATGGAGCATCATAGGTATCTTCTATGATGGTCTGTCTGAGTTATCCAAGATTTCATTGGACCACTCTGTAGGCGGATCTATTCATCTGAAGAAAATGCCTACAGAAGCCCAAGAACTCATTGAAATGGTTGCAAATAACCAGCTCATGTACACTTCTGAAAGAAATCCCGTGAACAATGGGACAACTCAGAAGAAAGGAGTTCTTGAGATTGATACTATGAATGCCATATTGGCTCAGAAAAAAATATTGACTCAGCAAGTCAACATGATTTCTCAGCATCTGACTGGATTGCAAGCTGCATCCAGCAGTGCTAAAGAAGCCTCCTTTGAAGGAGAAACTTATGACCCTGAGAATACTGCAATGGAAGAGGTGAATTACATGGGAGAACCCTACGGAAACACCTACAATTCTTCATGGAGGAATGACCCAAATTTCTCATGGAAGGATCAACAGAAGCCTCAACAAGGCTTCAACAACAATAATGGTGGAAGAAATAGGTTTAGCAATGGCAAGCCTTTTCTATCATCTTCTCAACAACAGACAGAGAACTCTGAGCAGAGTCATTCTGGCTTAGCAACCATAGTCTCTGATCTATCTAAGACAACACTAAGTTTCATGAATGAAACAAGATCCTCCATTACAAATTTGGAGGCACAAGTGGGTCAGCTGAGTAAAAGGGTTACTGAAACTCCTCCTAGCACTCTCCCAAGCAATACAAAAGAAAATCCCAAGAGAGAGTGCAATGCCATAACCATGACCAACATGGCCGAACCTGGAGAGAGTGAGGATAATGTGATTCCCAGTGAGAAAAACCTCATGGGATGTCCACTGAACAAAAAGAAGTTCCCCTTTGAGGAACCAAGGGAATCTGAGGCTCATACAGAGACCATAGAGATTCCATTGAACCTACTTCTGCCATTCATGAGTTCTGATGAACATCCTTCCTCTGAAGAGGATGAGGATATTATTAAAGAACAAGTTGCTAAGTACCTTGGAGCAATCATGAAGCTGAATGCCAAGTTATTTAGTAATGATACTTGGGAGGACGAACCTCCATTGCTCATTAATGAACTAAACGCCTTGGCTCAGCTAAAGATACCTCAAAAGAAACTGGATCCCGGAAGGTTCTTAATACCTTGCACCATAGGTACCATGACCTTTGAGAAGGCTCTGTGTGACCTGGGGTCAAGCATAAACCTCATGCCACTCTCTGTAATGGAGAAACTAGAAATCTTTGAGGTACAAGCTGCAAGACTCTCACTAGAGATGGCAAACAAATCAAAGAAACAGGCTTATGGACTTGTAGAGGATGTCTTGGTAAAGGTTGAAGGCCTTTACATCCCTGTTGGCTTCATAATCCTAGACACTGGGAAGGATGAGGATGAATCCATCATCCTTGGCAGACCCTTCCTAGCCACAGCATAAGCTGTGATTGATGTTGACTGATGAGCGCTCATGGATTATGTCGGAAGAGAATTTCTCAATAAAGTTGCGTTGCAAGTATAGCTCTGCCAACAACAATCCTCGAGGATCAAATTTAGAAATGAATTGGTTGTCATATGTTCAACCCCAATAAAATAACCGACGTATTCAAACCTCGGGTCGTCTCACAAGGAATGGGCAAACATATGCTTCAACATTGGTTAGAAATCTGGGGTTGTAAGTCATGGGCAAGGAATTAAACTAGGAATCTTAGCAAACAAGTAATCTTAAAATGCAAGGAAAAAATTCAAATAACTAACCAAGATGTGAGCAATTCCAAACTAAGAAGACAACATTCAATACAATTCTACTCTCAACTAAATAATAACTACAATCAACGTAAAGCAATCAAGATTTTTGGGTCTTCAAATAAGAATGATAAAAGCAACTCTTGGTTAGACATGGGAATTGGGGTCATTATCCTTGTCTAATAACCATATCTTGACAATTATGTGGAACCAAACTCATTAAGTCTACTTCTATACTTGAAGTATGTTAAATGGTTTGGTCAACATCCACCCATAAGGTCTAACCTCACTACTAATTAACCTAGTAGTAGGCTAGTGTCAATGGCTATCAAATTGACCACTAAGGATTCCCAAATCATCAAATCCATTAGACCTAGTGACTCAAGTTTACCCAATTCCCTTGGCCTAAGCCAAGAGTAAAAAGAACTACTCCATAATCAAGGTAAACAATTCATCAAACACATGGTAGGCATTAACAAAAGACATGTTCAAATTGTAATTGGATTGAAATTAACAAATACCCACTAACAAGTATCAACATACAATTGCTCAAACAACACAATTAATCATAGAAATCATCAATATAACATCAACGAACCAATATTCACAACATTCATGCAATGGGTATAAAGTAACAATTGACAAGATTCCATAAAACTAACGCAAGATCTAAGCAAAATTATACTAAGAGATTCAAATTAAACAATCAAAACTAGTAATTAACAAGATCCAATTCAGAATTCAACAAGGGAAGATCAAATTAAAGCTAGATCTAGAGAAGAACAAGGGTTTCTCTCTCTAGAAGAACAAAGAACCCAAAAACTAGAAAATGTGTCTTGGTGTAAAAATGATTGATCACCCCTTCTCTCTAGCATCCTTGGGTCTTTTTCCATGCATAAACAGCTTGAAATTGGGCCTCATGAGCCTCAAAAATTGCCAGACATGATTTCCTTTAATGAGGTCACGTGTAGCTTCCCGTGCGTGCGCGCCGATTGCTTTTGTGATCCACACGCGCGCGCCAAATGCGCGTGCACGTCAGTTGGAATTCTCTGGCCTACGCAGATGCATCCATCCTTGTGCGCCGCTTCCAGCTATCCTCACCCACGCGTGCGCGTGAAGTACGCGTGCGCGTCAGTGCTGATGTTCCCAAAATCTAAATCTTCATGTTCCTTCCTCTTGTGTATGCTTTCTTTCTCTCTTCTAGGCCATTCTTACCCTATTAATTCTGAAATCACTGAACAAATATATCACGGCATCAAATGGCAATAAAGAGGATCAAAATATAGCAATTCTAAGGCAAAATAAGCATGTTTTCCATCATGGAGCAATATTAGGAAGTGAACACAAAACCATTCATTTCTTGTGAATAAGTGCGAGAAATATTGACGAAAACCCCCAAATTAAGCACAAGATAAACCACAAAATTGGGGTTTATCAAATCTCCCCACACTTAAACCAAGCATGTCCTCATACTTAAAATAAAAAGACCAAGGATCATGGTGAGAAGGGTATATGAAATGCAAACTACCTAACTGAATGCATGCAACTAATGTAAAATCGTCTATCTACTTGGTCAAGGGTAAATCCATCCTCCAAGAACACATATGAGCATATAGGGTGAAAATGATATGTAGTTCATGAATCCTACCAAACTAAATACCACTATGAAGTGCATATAACTTGCTAAATGAACGCTTGCGAAAGCCGGGAACAAGGAGTTGAGCATCGAACCCTCGCCGGATGTGTATCCGCTCTATGCGCTCAAGTGTATAGGGTTCGTCACTCAATCTTCTCCTAATCATGCTTTCCAAGATTTGTCTTTCATCTAACAATCAACAATTACTTAATGCATGCTTACAAGTATCATGAGGTCTTATTCATGGGTTGTAACGGGGCTAGGGTGAAGGTAAGGTTGCATATGGTCATGTGAGCTTAAAATTTGAGTCCTTGATTAACCTAAAATCCCATTAGACACATAGAACAACTTATACAACTATAACACATTACCTAGCTACCCTTGAGTTTCACTTTTTGCATACTCATGCATTCATTTCAATTCACATCCCATATGCATTGTTTTTTTTTATTACTTTATCTTAGGGCATTTTTGTCCCCTTTCATTGCTTTTCTTTTCTTTTCCACATATATATATATATATATAAAATCCTAGAATTTTCAATTACAATTACAATACACCTCTATATCTACCCAAGTTCCCAAGTATACCCTCCCAATTGAATAATACACATCCTAACTCACCTAGGCTAATCAAGGATCCAAATTTAGGGACATTCATGGTCTTTCACTTAGGGTTGTTAATGTGCACTATTTAAGAACAAAAAGGGTGTATCATGGGCTCAAAATTGGTTAGCAATGGTAGATAAAAGGGTTAAGGCCATTTGGAAGAAGTGACTATTGAAACGATGGCCTCAATCATGTAAATGCATTCATACACAAAGTATGGACATATAGAATTAGACAAAGCAAGGATTGCAATCATAGAGAAAGAATAATGCACACAAGAATGGGAATTAATGGTTAGAAGATATAACCATACAATAGGCTCAAAATTTACATGCTTGTGTTCTTAGCTCAATCACTATGTTCCAAAATACATTCTTGAAGCAAGTTTTCTGCAAAAAAATTTCCAAAATTGGTAAGGTACCCCAAAACACAGTTTCTTGGGGAAGAAGTTATTATTTGACCAAGCAACTCTATAGAGACTAACTACCATGTAAGGAATGTTTACAAGCAAGACTAACTACACATGCAATGTACTAACTACTAAGCAAAAGATAAATCCATGGGTATTGAAAGGAAGAGATTGTTATCTATGGAGATCGGTCGAACGACGTCTCCACACTTAGAATTTAGCACGGTCCTCCGTGCTACTAACAATGCACAAAGGACGGTCGAGATCGGAACCTTCACTATCCCCTTCATCAGAGCTCCCATCACTTGGGTTGGAGGTGGATGTGAATATTTCAGGTTCCTCTATGCTAGTGGTAACACAACGCAGAAGCTTCTTGATGCAAGTGTATCGGCGTTGGTTGCGCCGCTTATATCTATTAATCTTCTGGTGTAGATCTTCTATCCTTTGATGGGTGGATCTTTGCTGCGGTGGTGATGATGAGGTGGGAGGAATAATATATGGTAGGGCTACGTTAAGGCTTGGTTTGTTCATGGGAAGATGTAAGTATTTTTCGTTTGGGACCACATCGCCCTTAGCCGGAATTATAGCTTTCGTGTCCATGGCTTCCCAAGGAACACCCGCAGCAACAACTAAATCAGATACCAATGCTGGAAATGGCAAATTGTCCCCGGGGTGGATTCGACCCATCGCTTGCTTGACAAGAAGCAGAATGCTCACCAGTCTCCCCGTGAGAACACACCAAACAAGCAAAGCGAGATCCACCGTGAAGGACAACTTGTGGGTGCTAGGTAGAACATAGTGGGATAGGATCTGGGCCCAAGCTCTAGCTTCTACAGTGAGGAAACATGCGTCAATGCACTTGGGTTGCATCCGGAGTTGACCATGGGTCCAAAATTCCTCTGGTTCACTAATGACTCGGAGGATCGAGTCCCAGTCAAATCCAGATTTTCTCGCTGATGTAAGACACCTTGGTAGCCATCCATGTCACTCGATACTAGTAAGACATTAAGCACTTGCTGAATAGCCTCTTCCGACATTGAGACTTGCTTTCGGCGCACGTATACCGATTGAAGAGAGGGAATATGGTAGTTAGTGTAGAATTCTACCACCCATGAGAGATTGACCTCTTGTGGTTTTCTCTGAAGGAACTCCCATCCTCGTTGTTCAATGCGGGGTAGAATACAAGGAGCAACTTTGTCCGGCGGAGCGAGTAGATGCTCAGTATGATAATTACTCTCAACCATGGTGGGGAACACAAGTTCATAGAAGCGGTTAGGGAATCTTGAAGAATCCTTTGCCGGTTTGCTCTTCTCATTGTCATCAATAGGAACGGGTGCCTTTGCCTTCTTAGATAGAGGTTTAGCTCCTAATGAAGAGTGCGCCTTAGGGCGTGACCTTGCGGGTGCCCTCTTTGTGGCTGGTTTTCTTGAAGCTTTCTCCTTGCCTTTCTTGGTGGCCATCCTGAAAAAAGAGGGGAAAGAAGGAAAGTGTTAAACTCAAAGGATCAACTCAACAAACATGCAAGTCAGAGGTAGTGCCCAAAAGAAATAGTGCAACAAAGTAGTCATAGAAGCATGGGTCACAACACTTGGCATGGGATGCAAGAGGGAGTAAAGCATGCAATATGGCATGAGAGGAATGATCTCAAGCATCCAAAACAAAGAGCAAGTCCTGTTCAGTGAGTATCTAATTAGCAAGTAATAAGCGAAATGGGTTCAATGCACTTAGAAGAGAGCAAGTGAATGAGAAGGAAGCACCAAATTGAAGATATATGACTAGAATAAACCAAAATGGCATACGTGCATTTCCTCGAACACTTGGCGTGCAGTTAACAAGCAATGAGCAATTATGAGATAATCAACGAATTAGAAGCCCAAAATGAAGTATCAATCATCACACAACATCATCCACTCACAAAGATAATGAAAAACAATCAAGAAGATCCATCAAAGTAATCAAATTTCAAGTTCAACATCCATGGAAAAAAACAAAAAGAAGAAAAAGTAAACAAGCAAAAAGCAAGTGGTATAATCAAGTAACTAAATGAGAAAATAAGTAAATCAACAAGAAAAATCTAACTAGAAAAAGAAGTGATGCAAAGAAAGTAATAGATGAGATATGGAGGAAGTAGAACCTTGAGAAGTGTAAAAGAACAAGGTGAATTTTTTTTTTTTTTTGAAGATGAGAAAGAGAGGGAAGAGATGTAGTGCACCCGGAAGACGTGGTGGTCACCGGTGAGTAGCCGGAGACAGTGGTGGGGGAGTATGGAAGGAGGGAAGGAAGAGAAGAGAGGTGATGGAGAAAGAAGAATGAAGAAATAAGAAAGAAGGTGGGAGAGGGAGAGAAGCAGGGCGCACAGCTTTAAAGCTGATTCGCGCAACCGACGTGCGCGCACAGTGTGCTGGCGCGTCAGTGAAAGTGGAGCGAGGGACGCGTGCGAGTCATTGGCGCGTACGCGTAAGTACAGCTGTGCCCCTAGCACAGAGCTGGCACAAAGTTGGCCTAAGTCTCAGGTCATTTGTACTAGAGTTGGGAGGCGGCACGGGCATGCGAACGCGCACAATACGCTGATGCGTGACTGATTGGGTTGGCTACCGGTCCGGACGCGCGCAGTGCGTGGATGCGTTAGTGCGGGCACAGACTAGGCACAAGTATGGCACAAGTATGTCATAACTCTCGGATTTTTATACTAGGGAGTTCATAGTGCACCATCGGCGCGCGCGCACACAGTGTGCTTGCGCGTGGATGGCCAAGTTGCAAGGGGGTGCGTAGGCGGCATGCACGCTAGCGCGTGGGTGCCTGACATGAAGTGGACACAAAGTGGGCACAAGGTAGGCACAACTCTTGGGTTTATTTTTGGCACAGTGCGCTCGCGCGCGGATGCCTCTTTTCCTTGCTTTTTTTTTTACACAACATAAAAGAAGCCATTCTAACACATTTTTGGCAGGTGTTCAAGCTAGTAGCCAAGAGAACACACTCAAATTCATGCACTATTCAAAACATAGCATTCTCTCCACTTCAACAATTCTTCCATACCAAAATGATGAAATCTATCTAAATATCCTAGTTATCCAACAAGATCAATAAAACTAGCATTCCTAAGTAATCAACATCAAGAAGTCACAAAATTCACAAGAATCTAAAGCTAAAAGCAATATGGTATACACAAGGAAGATCTTACCACAGTGGGGTGCCTCCCACCAAGCACTTTTCTTTAACGTCCTTAAGTTGGACGGTCAGTCGCTCAAGCTTCTCCTTCTCTAGGTGGCATCCGCCAATAGGAACACCTTTAGCTCATCTGGGAGCTTGTAGCCATGGAACTTCTTCACTCTATGTCCATTCACCTTGAAAGTTACCTCACTTTTAGGATCAAACAACTCCACCACTCCATAGGGCTTTATCTCCTTCACCTTGAAAGGTCCTTCCCATCTAGAGTGGAGCTTGGCAGGCATGAAATGAAGCCTCGAATTGTAGAAGAGAACCTCATCACATTCTTGGAAGTCCTTCTTCTGGATGTGATGGTCATGGAATGCTTTAGTCTTTTCCTTGTAAATCTGGGCATTCTCATACGTTTCATTCCTCAAACACTCGAGCTCCTCTAGCTGCAATTTTTTGGCTACTCCTGCTTGGGTCAAATCTATGTTGTACCGCTTTACTGCCCAATAGGCTTTGTGCTCAATCTCTACCGGAAGGTGGCATGCCTTACCATAGACGATCCGGAAGGGACTCATCCCTAACGGAGTCTAGTAGGCTATTCTGTATGCCCATGGTGCATCTCCTAACCAGAGGCTCCAATCCTTCCTTTGTGGATTGACCACTTTCTCCAAGATTCTCTTAATCTCCCAGTTGGACACTGATGAGCGGATAATTTATACACTTTTTGGCATTGTTTTTACGTAGTTTTTAGTAGGATCTAGCTACTTTTAGGGATATTTTTATTAGTTTTTATGCAAAATACACATTTCTAGACTTTACTATGAGTTTATGTGTTTTTTCTGTGATTTTAGGTATTTTTTGGCTGAAATTGAGGGACTTGAGCAAAAATCTGATTTAGGCTGAAAAAGGACTGCTGATGTTGTTGGATTCTGACCTCCTTGCACTCGAAATGGATTTTCTGGAGCTACAAAACTCCAAATAGCACGCTCTTAACCGCGTTGGAAAGTAGACATCCAAAGCTTTCCAGAAATATATAATAGTCCATACTTTGTTCGAGTTTAGATGACCCAAACTGACGTTCAACGCCAGTTCCATGCTGCATTATAGAGTAAAACGCCAGAAACACGTCACAAACCAGAGTTAAACGCCAAAAACACGTTACAACTTGGCGTTTAACTCCAAGAGAAGCCTCTGCAGGTGTAAAGCTCAAGCTCAGCCCAAGCACACACCAAGTGGGCCCCGGAAGTGGATTTCTACATCAATTACTTATCTCTGTAACCCTAGTAGCTAGTTTAGTTTAAATAGAACTTTTTACTATTGTATTGGGGGTCTTATTCCCTATTTTCGTATTCACATGCTATTAGGGGAGGCTGGCCATTTGGCCATGCCTAGACCTTGTTCTTATGTATTTTCAACGGTGGAATTTCTACACACCAGAGATTAAGGTGTGGAGCTCTACTGTACCTCGTGTTTTAATGCAAAGTACTACTGTTTTCTATTCAATTCATGCTTATTCTTATTCTAAGATATTCGCTGCATTTCAACCTGATGGATGTGATTATCCGTGACACTCATCATCATCCGTCCATATGAACGCGTGCTTGACAACCACTTCCGTTCTATCTTAGACCGAGCGTGTATCTCTTGGATTCCTTGATCAGAATCTTCGTGGTATAAGATAGAACCCTTTGGCGACCACCCTTGAGAATCCGGAAAGTCTAAACCTTTTCTGTGGTATTCCGAGTAGGATTCAAGGATTGAATGACTGTGACCAGCTTCAAACTCACGATTGTTGGGCGTAGTGACAAACACAAAAGAATCAATGGATTCTATTCCGGCATGATCGAGAACCGACAGATGATTAGCCGTGCTGTGACAGAGCATTTGGACCATTTTCACTGAGAGGATGGGAAGTAGCCATTGACAACGGTGATGCCCTACATACAGCTTTCCATGGAAAGGAGTATGAATGATTGGATGAAAGCAGTAGGAAAGCAGATATTCAGAAGGAACACAGTATCTTCATGCGGTTATCTGAAATTCCCACCAATGAATTACATAAGTATCTCTATCTTTATTTTATGCTTTATTTATCTTTATATTCGAAAACCATTATAACCATTAGAATCTGCCTGACTGAGATTTACAAGATGACAATAGCTTGCTTCATACTAACAATCTCTGTGGGATCGACCCTTACTCACGTAAGGTTTATTACTTGGACGGCACAGTGCACTTGCTGGTTAGTTGTGCGAAGTTGTGAAGAATGTGTGTGAACCATAGTATTGTGCACCAAGTTTTTGGAGCCATTGCTAGGACTTGTTCGAGTTGTGAAAAGTATGAGTCACAATTTTGCCTACCATGTTTTTGGCGCCGTTGCCGGGGATTGTTCGAGTTTGGACAACTGACGGTTCATCTTGTTGCTCAGATTAGGTGATTTTCTTTTCAAAAAATTTTCAAAAGTATTTCAAAATTTTTTTCTTTTTCGTTTTTCTAAAAACAATTTTCGAAAATTCAAAAAAAATTAATAAGATCATAAAAAAAAATATTCTGTGTTTTTTGTTTGAGTCTTGAGTCAATTTTTAAGTTTGGTGTCAATTGCATGTTTTAAAGACTTTTGCATTTTTTAAAAATTCATGCATGTGTTCTTCATGATCTTCAAGTTGTTCATGGTAAGTCCTCTTGTTTGATCTTTAAATTTTCTTGTTTTGTGTTTTTTGTTGTTTTTCATGTGCATTTTTGCATTCACAGTGTCTAAGCATTGAAAATTTCTAAGTTTGGTGTCTTGCATGTTTTCCTTTTCTTGAAAATTTTTTGAAAATAAAACTTGATGTTCATCTTGATCTTCAAAGTGTTCTTGGTGTTCATCTTGACATTCATAGTGTTCTTGCATGCATCATGTGTTTTGATCCATAATTTTTAGGTTTTGGGTCATAATTGTGTTTTTCTCTCTCATCATTAAAAAAATTTCAAAAATAAAAAAATAAATATCTTTTCCTTATTTCTCTCATAAAATTCAAAATCTTTGGGTTGACTTAGTCAAAAATTTTTAAAATTAGTTGTTTCTTGTTAGTCAAGTCAAAATTTCAATTTTAAAAATCTTATCTTTTCAAAATATTTTTCAAAAATCAAATCTTTTTTATTTTTTTATTACTTTCGAAAATTTTTAAAATTTATTTCCAAAATCTTTTTCTTATCTTTATTTCAAAATTTCAAAAACTTTACAAACAATTAATGTGATTGATTCAAAATTTTAAAGTTTGTTACTTTCTTGTTAAGAAAGGTTCAATCTTTAAATTCTAGAGTCATATATTTTAGTTTCTTGTTAGTCAAGTAATCAATTTTAATTTTAAAAATCAAATCTTTTCCAAAATATCTTTTTTCAATGATATATTTTCAAAATATCTTTTTCAAAATCAATTTCAAAAATCTTTTCTAACTTCTTATCTTTTCAAAATTGATTTTCAAATCTTTTTCAACTAACTAAATGACTTTTTGTTTGTTTCTTATCTTTTTCAAAACTACCTAACTACGTTTCTCTCTCTAATTTTCGAAAATTCCTCCCTCTTTTTCAAAATTCTTTTAATTAACTAATTGTTTCAAATTTTAATTTTAATTGTATTTCTTCTCTCAATTTTCGAAAATCACTAACTATTTTTTAAAAACAATATTCGAATTTCTCTCTATCTCATCTTCTTCTATTTATTTATTTAATTACTAACACTCTTCTCTTCATCTTAAATATTAGAACCCCTCTTCTTCTCTGTGTTCGAATTTCTCTCTTCTCCTTCTTCTATTCTTTTTTTCTTCTACTAACATAAAGGAATCTCTATACTGTGACATAGAGAATTCCTCTTCTTTTCTGTTCTCTTCTTTTTCATATGAGCAGGAGCAAGGACAAGGACATTCTTGTTGAAGCAGATCCTGAACCTAAAAGGACTCTGAAGAAGAAGCTAAGAGAAGCTAAAGCACAGCAATCCAGAGAAAACCTTATAGAGAATCTCGAAAAAGAGAGAAATATGGCCGAACCCAATAACAATGGTGGAGGCGCAAGAAGGATGCTGGGTGACTATACTACACGGTGCACGAAATTGTGATCATCAATGGCGCCATCAACATGGTACGCACAATTGCAATCTCAACTCTTTGTCACAACTTCGCACAACTAACCAGCAAGTGCACTGGGTCGTCCAACTAATAAACCTTACGCGAGTAAGGGTCGATCCCACGGAGATTGTTGGTATGAAGCAAGCTATGGTCATCTTGTAAATCTCAGTCAGGCAGATTCAAATGGTTATGAATGATTATAAATAAAGCATAAAATAAAGATAGAGATACTTATGTAATTCATTGGTGAGAATTTCAGATAAGTGTATGGAGATGCTTTGTCCCTTCCGTCTCTCTGCTTTTCTACTGTCTTCATCCAATCCTTCTTACTCCTTTCCATGTCAAGCTGTATGTTGGGCATCACTGTTGTCAATGGCTACAGTCCTGTCCTCTCAGTGAAAATGTTCAACGCGCTCTGTCACAGCACGGCTATTCAGCTGTCGGTTCTCGATCATGTCGGAATAGAATCCAGTGATTCTTTTGCGTCTGTCACTAACGCCCCACAATCGTGAGTTTGAAGCTCGTCACAGTCATTCAATCCTTGAATCCTACTCAGAATACCACAAATAAGGTTTAGACCTTCCGGATTCTCTTGAATGCCGCCATCAATTCTAGCTTATACCACGAAGATTCTGATTAAGGAACCCAAGAGATATCCACTCAATCTAAGGTAGAACAGAGGTGGTTGTCAGGCACATGTTCATAGGTGAGAATGATGATGAGTGTCACAGATCATCACATTCATCAAGTTGAGGAACAAGAGGCCAGCCCCCACGATCTAAGATAGCATAAGACTACTCAAAGATAGCTACCAAGATGTCTAATACAATAGCAAAAGGTCCTAATTGTAGAGAACTAGTAGCTTAGGGTTTACAAAGATGAGTAAATGACATAAAAATCCACTTTCGGGCCCACTTGGTGTGTGCTTGGGATGAGCATTTAAGCATTTTCGTGTAGAGACTCTTCTTGGAGTTAAACGCCAGCTTTTGTTCCAGTTTGGGCGTTTAACTCCCATTCTTGTGCCAGTTCCGGCGTTTTACACCAGAATTCTTAAGCTGACTTGGAACGCCTGTTTGGGCCATCAAATCTCGGGCAAAGTATGGACTATTATAAATTGCTGGAAAGCCCAGGATGTCTACTTTCCAACGCAGTTAAGAGCGCGCCAATTGGGCTCTGAATCAGATTTTTGCTCAGGTCCCTCAATTTCAGCCAGAAAATATCTGAAATCACAGAAAAACACATGAACTCATAGTAAAGTCCAGAAAAGTGAATTTTAACTAAAAAAAATATAATAAAAACTAACTAAAACATACTAAAAATATACTAAAAACAATGCCAAAAAGCGTATAAATTATCCGCTCATCACTACACCTACTTCCAAATTTGATGGAAGAAGCATCTCAATCCCTTCCATTGGAGCAAACAATTTTGAGCTGAAACCTCAACTAGTTGCTCTAATGTAATAGAACTGCAAGTTTCATGTACTTCCATCAGAAGATCCCTATCAGTTTTTAACTGAATTCTTGCAGATCTGTGAGTTTGTTAAGACTAATGAAATAGATCCTGAAGTCTACAGGCTCATGCTTTTCCCTTTTGCTGTAAGAGACAGAGCTAGAATATGGTTGGACTCACAACCTAAAGATAGCCTGGACTCTTGGGATAAGCTGGTCACCGCCTTCTTGGCTAAGTTCTTTCCTCCTCAAAAGCTGAGCAAGCTTAGAGTGGATGTTCAGACCTTCAAACAAAAAGATGGTGAATCCCTCTATGAAACGTGGGAAAGATACAAGCAAATGACCAAAAGGTGTCCTTCTGACATGCTTTCAGAGTGGACCATTTTGGATATATTCTATTATGGTCTATCTGAGTTCTCTAAGATGTCACTGGACCATTCTGCAGGTGGATCCATTCACCTAAAGAAAACGCCTGCAGAAGCTTAAGAACTCATTGACATGGTTGCAAATAACTAATTTATGTACACCTCTGAGAGGAATCCTGTGAATAATGGGACGCCTCAGAGGAAGGGAGTTCTTGAAATTGATGCTCTGAATGCCATATTGGCTCAGAACAAAATGTTGACTCAGCAAGTCAACATGATTTCTCAGAGTCTGAATGGATGGCAAAATGCATCCAATAGTACTAAAGAGGCATCTTCTAAAGAAGAAGCTTATGATCCTGAGAACCCTGCAATGGCAGAGGTGAATTATATGGGTGAACCCTATGGGAGCACCTATAATTCCTCATAGAAAAATCATCCATATTTCTCATGGAAGGATCAACAAAAGCCTCAACAAGGCTTTAATAATGGTGGAAGAAACAGGCTCAGCAATAGCAAGCCTTTTCGATCATCTTCTCAGTAACAGACAAAGAATTCTGAGCAGAGCCCCTCTAGCTTAGCATACATAGTCTCTGATCTGTCTAAGGCCACTTTAAGTTTCATGAGTGAAACAAAGTCCTCCATCAGAAATTTGGAGGCACAAGTTGGCCAGCTGAGTATGAAAATCACTGAATCTCCTCCTAGTACTCTCCCAAGCAATACAGAAAAGAATCCAAAAAGAGAGTGCAAGGCCATTGATACTATCAAAATGGCCAAATCGAAAGAGGAAGGGGAGGACGTGAATCCGAATGAGGAAGACCTCATGGGACGTCTCCCAGATAAGAAGGAGTTCCCTATTGAGGACCTAAAGGAATCTGAGGCTCATATAGAGACCATAGAGATTCCATTAAACCTCCTTCAACCATTCATGAGCTCTGAGAACTATTCTTCCTCTGAAGAGGATGAAGATGTAACTGGAGAGCAAGTTGCTCAATATCTAGGAGCCATCATGAAGCTGAATGCCAAGTTGTTTGGTAATGAGACTTGGGAAGGTGAACCTCCCTTGCTCATTAGTGAACTAGATACATGGGTTCAGCAAATTCTACCTCAAAAGAAACAAGATCCTGGTAAATTCTTAATATCCTGTACTATAGGCACCATGACCTTTGAAAAGGCTCTATGTGACCTGGGGTCAGGTATAAATCTTATGCCACTCTCTGTAATGGAGAAACTAGGAATCTTTGAGGTACAGGTTGCCACATTCTCATTAGAGATGGCAGACAAGTCAATAAGACAAGCTTATGGATTGGTAGAGGACGTGTTAGTGAAGGTTAAAGGCCTTTACATCCCTGCTGATTTCATAATCTTAGACACTGGGAAGGATGAGAATGAATCCGTTATTCTTGGAAGACCCTTCCTAGCCACAGCAGGAGCTGTGATTGATGTTGACAGAGGAGAGTTTGTCCTTCAATTGAAAGGGGACTACCTTGTGTTTAAAGCTCAAGGATCATCCTCTGCAACCATGGAGAGGAAGCATGAAAAGCTTCTCTCAATACAGAGTCAAACAAAGCCCCCACAATCAAACTCTAAGTTTTGTGTTGGGAGGCCACAACCAAACTTTAAGTTTGGTGTTGAACCCCCACATTCAAACTCTAAGTTTGGTGTTGGGAGGTCCCAACAATGCTCTGATGATCTGTGAGCTCCATGAGAGCTCACTGTCAAGCTATTGACATTAAAGAAGTGCTTATTGGGAGGCAACCCAATTTTTATTTATCTATATTTCCATTGTTCTTTTATCTTTTATTAGGTTTATGATCATGTGGAGTCACAAAACAATTGATAAAATTAAAAACAAAATAAAAAACAGCAGAAGAAATAGCACACCCTGGAGGAAGAGCTTATTGGCATTTAAACGCCAGTAAAGAGCATCTGGCTGGCGTTCAACACCAGAACAGAGCATGAATCTGGCGTTGAACGCCAGAAATAAGTAGTAGTCTGGCATTTAAATGCCAGGATTGCACCCTGAGGAAAGCTGGCGTTTAACACCAGCAGCAAGCATCAGGTTGGCATTAAACGCTAGAAACATGCTACATTTGGGCGTTTAATGCCAGAAACAAGCTTCAGTCTGGCGTTAAATGCCAGGATTGCATGCAGAGGGCGTTTTACACGCCTAATTGGTGTAGGGATGATAAATCCTTGACACCTCAGGATCTGTGGACCCCACAGGATCACGTCAGGATCTGTGGACCCCACAAGATCCCCACCTACCTCAACTCACCTTCTCTCCTCTTCACACAATCCAATAACACTCTTCCCCAAACACCCTTCACCAATCACCTCAATCTCTCTTCCCTATCACCTCTTTACCACTCACATCCAACCACTTTTCCTCAAAAACCCCAGCTACCTTCAAATTCAAAATTTCTTTCCCACCCAAACCCACCTTAAATGACTGAACCCACTACCCTTTCCCTCCACTATATAAACCCCTCCATCCTTCTTCATTTTCACACAACACAACCCTCTCTTCTCCCCCTTGGCCGAATACACATCCCTCTCCATCTCCTCCATACATTCTTCTTCTTCATCTATTCTTTCTTCTTTTGCTTGAGGACAAGCAACATTCTAAGTTTGGTCTGGTAAAAGCATAGCTTTTTTTGTTTTTCCATAACCATTGATGGCACCTAAGGCTAGAGAAACCTCTAGAAAGAGGAAAGGGAAGACAAAAAATTCTACCTCCGAGTCATGGGAGATGGAGAGATTCATCTCAAAAGCCCATCAAGACCACTTCTATGAAGTTGTGGCCAAGAAGAAGATGATCCCTGAGGTCCCTTTCATGCTCAAGAAAAATGAGTATCCAGAGATCCGACATGAGATCCAAAGAAGAGGTTGGGAAGTTCTTGCCAACCCCATTCAACAAGTTGGAATCTTAATGGTTCAAGAATTCTATGCCGATGCATGGATCACTAGGAACCATGATCAAAGTATGAACCCGAATCCAAAGAATTATCTTACAATGGTTCGGGGGAAATGCTTAGATTTCAGTCCGGAGAATATAAGGTTGGCATTCAACTTGCCTATGATGCAAGAAGATGCACGCCCCTACACTAGAAGGGTCAACTTTGATCAAAGGTTAGACCAAGTCCTCATGGACATATGTGTGGAAGGAGCTCAATGGAAAAGAGACTCAAAAGGTAAGCCGGTTCAATTAAAAAGACTAGACCTTAAGCTTGTGGCTAGAGGATGGTTGGAGTTCATCCAACGCTCTATCATCCCCACTAGCAACCGATCCAAAGTTACTGTGGATCGGGCCATCATGATTGGAAAGGAAGTAGAAGTTCATGAAGTCATCTCTCTAGAACTCTACAAAGTAGCCGAAAAGCCCTCCACCTTGGCAAGGCTAGCTTTTCCTTATCTTATTTGCCATCTATGCTACTCAGCTGGAGTTATCATAGAAGGAGACATCCTCATTGAAGAGGACAAGCCAATCACTAAGAAGAGGATAGGAGCACCAAAATCACTAGGGATCAAGTAACAAATGCAAGGAAGAGACATAGAGGAGCTCAAGGACGCCATTGGTCCTTCAAGGAGAAGGCGCCACCATCACTAAGGTTGACTCATTCCTTAACTTCCTTGTTCTTATCTCTCTGTTTTTCGGTTTTTAAGCTTCATGCTTATCTATGTTTGTGTCTTTACTACATGATCATTAGTATCTAGTGTCTATGTCTTAAGGCTATGAATGATTCCATGAATCCTTCACCCCTCTTAAATGAAAAAATGTTTCTAATACAAAAGAACAAGAAGTACACGAGTTTCGAATTCATCATTGAATTTAGTTTAATTATTTTGATACTTTGAGATTTATAGTATATTCTCTTCTTTTTATCCTATTTGATTTTCAGTTTCTTGGGGACAAGCAACAATTTAAGTTTGGTGTTGTGATGAGTGGATAATTTATACGCTTTTTGGCATTGTTTTTAGTTAGTTTTTAGTAGGATCTAGCTACTTTTAGGGATGTTTTTATTAGTTTTTATGCAAAATTCACATTTCTAGACTTTACTATGAGTTTGTGTGTTTTTTTGTGATTTGAGTATTTTCTGACTGAAATTGAGGGACCTGAGCAAAAATCTGATTTAGCCCGAAATAGATTTTCTAGAGCTACGGAACTTTAAATGGTGCGCTCTTAACGGCGTTGGAAAGAAGACATCCAGAGCTTTCCAGCAATATATAATAGTCTATACTTTGTTTGGGTTTAGACGACACAAACTGGCGTTCAACGCCAGTTCCATGCTGCATTCTGGAGTAAAACGCCAGAAACACGTCACAAACCAGAGTTAAACGCCAAAAACAGTTACAACTTGGCGTTTAACTCCAAGAGAAGCCTCTGCACGTGTAAAGCTCAAGCACACACCAAGTGGGCCCCGAAAGTAGATTTCTACATCAATTACTTATCTTTGTAACCCTAGTAGCTAGTTTAGTATAAATAGAACTTTTTACTATAGTATTAGGGTCTTATTCCCTATTTTTGTAGTCACATGCTATTGGGGGAGGCTGGCCATTCGGCCATGCCTAGACCTTGTTCTTATGTATTTTCAAAAGTGGAGTTTCTATACACCATAGATTAAGGTGTGGAACTCTACTGTACCTCAAGTTTTAATGCAAAGTACTACTATTTTCTATTCAATTCATGCTTATTCTTATTCTAAGATATTCGCTGCACTTCAACCTGATGGATGTGATGATCCGTGACACTCATCATCATCTATCCTTATGAACGCGTGCTTGACAACCACTTCCATTCTATCTTAGACCGAGCATGTATCTCTTGGATTCCTTGATCAGAATCTTCGTGGTATAAGCTAGAACCCTTTGGCGGCCACTCTTGAGAATCCAGAAAGTCTAAACCTTGTCTGTGGTATTCCGAGTAGGATTCAAGGATTGAATGACTGTGACGAGCTTCAAACTCGCGATTGTTGGGCATAGTGACAGATGCAAAAGAATCAATGGATTCTATTCCAGCATGATTGAGAACCGACAGATGATGAGTCGTGCTGTGACAGAGCATTTGGACCATTTTCATTGAGAGAATGGGAACTAGCCATTGACAACGGTGATGCCCTACATACAGCTTGCCATGGAAAAGAGTATGAATGATTGGATGAAAGTAGTAGGAAAGCAGATATTCAAAAGGAACACAGTATCTTCATGCGCTTATCTGAAATTCCCACCAATGAATTACATAAGTATCTCTATCTTTATTTTATGATTTATTTATCTTTATATTCGAAAACCATTATAACCATTAGAATCTGCCTGACTGAGATTTACAAGATGACCATAGCTTGCTTCATACCAACAATCTCCGTGGGATCGACCCTTACTCAAGTAAGGTTTATTACTTGGACGACCCAAAGCACTTGCTGGTTAGTTGTACAAAGTTGTGAAGAATGTGTGTGAACCAAAGTATTGTGCACCCAGTTTTTGGAGCCATTGCTAGGAATTGTTCGAGTTGTGAAAAGTATGAGTCACAATTTTACCTACCAGACACTTCCGCTTGTCCGTTGGTTTGTGGATGATAAGCAGTGGCAACCTTATGCACTACCACATAGTGCTTGAGCAGTGCCTCTACTTTCCTGTTATTGGTCGCTCACGATTGCTCATGGCAACCCATAACGGTATACAATATTATTCCTAATAAAAGAAACGATGGTATTGGCATCATCAAGACGGGTAGATATTGCTTCCACCCACTTTGACACGTAGTCAACCGCTAACAGAATATATAGATACCCACTGGAGTTGGGAAACGGTCCCATAAAGTCAATGCCCCATACATCAAATATCTCACAGAACAACATAGGTTGTTGAGGCATCTCATCCCTTTGGGACGTGTTTCCCAACTTCTGACACTGATGGCAAGACACATATAACCGGTTAGCATCCTTGAATAAGGTTGGCCACCAGAATCCACAATCCAACACCTTTTTAGCTGTCCTTTATGGGCCAAAGTGGCCACCATATTCGGACGAATGGCAAGCTTCAAGAATGGGTTGGATTTCAGATTCTGGGACACATCTTCGAATTACTTGGTCCACTCTCCTCTTCCACAAGTGAGGGTCATCCCAAATGTAGTATTTGAAATCACTCCTCAACTTATCCCTTTGGTGTTTAGAAAAGTTGGGAAGGAAGAGTTTCGCTACCAAGTAGTTCGCCATTGGGGCAAACCAAGGAAAGCTATCCGACACAGCATGCAAACTATCTAATGGGAATGAGTCATTAATCAGAAATGGATCAGATTTTAAATTTTCAGGGCGGCTTAAATGATTTGCAACCAAGTTTTGAGATCCACTCCGGTCCCTAATCTCAATGTCAAATTCTAGCAAAAGCAAGATCCAACGTATGAGTCTAGGTTTTGACTCATTCTTTGACAATAAGTATTTCAAAGCTGCATGATCCGTGTATACCACTATCTTTGATCCTAGCAAATAAGATCTGAATTTATCTAAAGCATGAACAATAGCTAGGAGTTCCTTTTCGGTAGTGGTATAGTTGGATTGTGCTGCATCAAGTGTTTTAAAAGAGTATGCAATGACATAAGGGAGTTTACCATCGCGCCGTGCAAGCGCGACACTTATAGCATGGTTTCATGCATCGCACATTATCTCAAATGGCAACGTCCAGTTGGGGCATCGCACAATTAGTGCCATGGTAAGAACTCTCTTTAGCTCTTCAAAATCTTTCACACATTCACTGTCAAACTCAAAGTCTACATCTTTTTGGAGTAGGTGCGACAATGGCAAAGCAATCTTGCTAAAATCTTTGATAAAGCGCCTATAGAATCATGCATGTCCTAAAAACGAGCGGACCTCCCTCACAGATGAGGGCTGAGATAAAGTGGTGATAACATCGACCTTGGCCGGGTCTACAGAAATTCCTTCATGAGATACTACATAAAGTGACATTTCTCAAAATTCAAGACAAGGTTAGTGTCAACACATCTAGCTAAGACCTTGGCCAAGTTCTCTAAGCAACAATCAAATGAAGTTCCATAAACACTGAAGTCATTCATAAAGACTTCCAGATAACTCTCCGTTAGATCAAAAAAGACACTAGTCATGCACCGCTGAAAAGTAGCAGGTGCATTACATAGTCCAAATGGCATCCTTTTGTAGGCAAAGGTGCCAAAAGGGCAAGTGAATGTGCTCTTTTCCTGATCTTCAGGAGCAATGTGATGAATCCATCAAGAAAGCAGTCATGGGATTTACCCACCAAACGGTCCAACATCTGATCGATAAAGGGCAAAGGGTAGTGGTCCTTCCTTGTAGTAGCATTCAACCTTCTATAATCGATGCACACTCGCCACGCATTTTGTACTTTCTTGGTGACCACTTCACCATCATTCTTTTCAAACGCAGTGATGCCTAATTTCTTGGGAACAACCTGGACCAGGCTCACCCACTCACTGTCAGAAATCGGGTATATGATACCCGCATCAAGTAGCCTAGTGACCTCTTTCTTTACCACATCGAGGATGGTTATGTTGCCTGACTGGCCTAGCTCCCTCTTAGAGAAATATACGATGCATGCACTTGCGAGGGTCAATCCCCACAATATCGGCTAGGCTCCAACCAATTGCCTTCTTGGACTTTCTGAGAACATCTAGGAGCTTTTCTTCTTCTTCACTAGAAAGCTCACTAGCAATAATGACCGGAAACTTTTGGTTGTCCTTTAAGAAAGTATACTTCAAATGAGATGGAAGAGGCTCCAATTCACTATTTGCCTCAAGCTGAGGTTCCTTTTCGTCAAGCTCACGGAGTTCATTCTTAACAACTTTCTCATGTTCACCCTCTTGCTCATTCGTCTCTTCAACAATATGGTAGCACAACTTGTTATGGTCTTCTTCTTGCACTTTCGCTACCACCTCATCAATTACATCACATCGGAGAACGGAATGCTCTTCGGGAGGATCCTTCATGGCTTCTTCTAAATTGAACTTGATAGTCTTGTCTCCAACCTCAAAGGAATATGTGCCAGTGAAAGCATCTAACTTGAATCTAGAGGTCTTAAGGAAGGGTCTACCAAGTAGAACGGAGGATGAGCTTCTATTTTCTGTTGGAGGCATTTCAAGGATGTAAAAGTCAACTGGAAAAACCAAATCCTTGATCGCCACAAGTACATCTTCGGCTATTCCTGTTGCCGTGATCACACTTTTATCGGATAAGGCAAACCTCGTCGCCGACTTCTTTAATGGAGCTAAATTCAACCGCACAAAGATAGAAAGCGGCATGATGCTTACACAAGCTCCAAGGTCACACATACAATCATGAAAAGTGCGTCCACCAATACAACAAGACACCAAACAAGGCCCAGAGTCACCACATTTCTTTGGAATAGGTTCCATCAAGGAAGAAATTGAACTACCCAAGGATAATGTCTCCAATTCTCCTATCCTATCCTTGTGTGTACACAAGTCTTTCAAAAATTTTGCATACTTTGGAATTTGTTGAATAGCATCAAGAAGTGGTATGGTTAGCTCAACCTTCTTGAACACTTGAAGCATGTTCAAATCAAATTCCGGTGTCTTCTTTGCTTTCTTCACCATAGAAGGGAATGGAATTGGGATGGACCCATCCACTATAGCTTTCCTCTTTGCTTCCTTGAGGTTTACTCCTTCTTCCTCATGCTTTTTGTCTACCTCCCCCTCTTCATGTGGAGCTTCAACAACCACTTCTTCCTCATAAATGTTCTCCAAGACCCTTGGAGGTATCTCCTCCAATGTAGTTCCCAACCATAGAGTGATGGCGTTGAAACCGCCCTTTGGATTTGGTTGGGGTTGGGATGGAAGGTTAGAAGAGCTTGAGGAAGTGGGTGTTCATTCCATGGTGTCGACAAGATTCCAATAGCCTCTTGAACCGAGACCAATACTCGTACAAACTCTCTTGGTCTCTTTGCATTATACCCGAAATCTCCTTCTAGATGTAGTCAGTCTTCTCCGGTGGGAAGAATTTATCTAGAAACTCTCTTCTCAAGAAATCCCAATTGGTCGCAATCTCATCTGGTAGCGAATAAAACCATGTCTTTGCTTGCCCTTCAAGAGAGAAAGGGAAGGCAAAAACCATGATAGCCTCCTCATTGGCTCCATGCCTTCGAGTCGTAGAACAAGCAACTTAAAAATCCTTTAGATGTCGGATGGGGTCTTGACACGGTAACCCATGATACTTAGGTAGTAGATTTATCAAGCCACTCTTCAATTCAAAGTTTGGATCAAGGTTAGGATACCTTGCTTGCAACGGTTGAAGTATGATATCCGGAGCTCCTTGCTCATGCAAAGTGATCCGGCATGGCTCCGCCATATATGGCTCACCTGTAGGATGCAAAGATGTATTAGTAGTGCAAACAGAAGAATAGGAAGTAGCGGACTCCAAGTCACTCTCGGTACCGTCTAGTGATTCGGTATGTTCCTCAAGAGAGGCCGAAGCACTAGCCGTATAATCCAACCACCGTCTTGCTTGCCGAGTGTGTAACAAAGTTCTTTCAATCTCGTGATCCAAATCGGCTAAGCTAGAATTTGGTTGAGACCGAGTCATCAAACTTGAGAGTCATAGCACAAAAATAAAAGAAGCTAAACTATAGCTAAGTGTTGAAAGCAAACAAACTATCTACAATATTCACATATTCACATAACCAATATCAAGGCATATGTTGCACCACTCCCCGGCAACGGCGCCAAAAATTTGATGAGTGCTCGTGGACTATGTCGGAAGAGAATTTCTCAATAAAGTTGCGTTGCAAGTATAGCTCTACCAACAACAATCCTCGAGGATCAAATTTAGAAAGGAATTGGTTGTCACAAGTTCAACCCTAATAAAATAACCAAAGTATTTAAACCTCGGGTCGTCTCACAAGGAACGGGCAAACATATGCTTCAACATTGGTTAGAAATCCAGGGTTGTAAGTCATGGGCAAGGAATTAAACTAGGAATCTTAGCAAACAAGTAATCTTAAAATGCAAGGAAATAATTCAAATAACTAAGCAAGATGTGAGCAATTCCAAACTAATAAGACAACATTCAATACAATTCTACTCTCAACTAAACAATAACTATAATCAAGGCAAAGCAATCAAGATTTTTGGGTTTTCAAATAAGAATGATAAAAGCAACTCTTGGCTAGACATGGGAATTGGGGTCACTATCCTTGTCTAATAACCATATCCTGACAATTATGAGGAACCAAACTCATTAAGCCTACTTCTATACTTGAAGTATGTTAAATGGTTTGGTCAACATCCACCCATAAGGTCTAACCTCACTACTAAATAACCTAGTAGTAGGCTAGTGTCAATAGCTATCAAATTAACCACTAAGGGTTCCCAAATCATCAAATCCATTAAACCCAATGACTCAAGTTTACCCAATTCCCTTGGCCTAAGCCAAGAGTAAAAAGAACTACTCCATAATCAAGGTAAACAATTCATCAAACACATGGTAGGCATTAATAAAAGACATGTTCAAATTGTAATTGGATTGAAATTAACAAATACCCACTAACAAGTATCAACATACAATCACTCAAACAACACAATTAATCATAGAAATCATCAATGTAACATCAACGAACCAAGATTCACAACATTCATGCAATGGGTTTAAAGTAACAATTGACAAGAATCCATAAAACTAATGCAAGATCTAAGCAAAATTATACTAAGATTCAAATTAAACAATCAAAACTAGTAATTAACAAGATCTAATTCAGAATTCAACAAGGGAAGATCAAGTAAAAGCTAGATCTAGAAAAGAATAAGGGTTTCTCTCTCTAGAAGAACAAAGAACCCAAAAACTAGAAAATGTGTCTTGGTGTAAAAATGATTGATCCCCCCTTCTCTCTAGCATCCTTCTTTCTTTTTCCATGCAGAAACAGCTTAAAATTGGGCCTCATGAGCCTCAGAAATCGCCAGGCACGACTTACTTTAATTAGGTCACGTGCAGCTTCCCACGCGTGCGCGCTGATTGCTTTTGTGATCCACGCGTGTGCACCAAATGCGCGTGCGCGTCGGTTGAAATTCTCTGGCCCGCGTGGATGCGTCCATCCTTGCACACCGTTTCCAGCTATCCTCATCCACGCGTGCGCGTGAAGTGCGCGTCGCGTCGATGCTGAAGTTCCCAAAATCCAAATATTCATGTTCCTTCCTCTTGTGCATGCTTTCTTTCTCTCTTCTAGGCCATTCTTACCCTATTAATTCTGAAATCACTGAACAAATACATCAGGCATCGAATGGAAATAAAGAGGATCAAAATATAGCAATTCTAAGGCAAAATAAGCATGTTTTCCATCATAGAGCAATATAAGGAAGTGAACACAAAACCATGCATTTCTTGTGAATAAGTGCAAGAAATATTGACAAAAAACCCCAAATTAAGCACAAGATAAACCACAAAATTAGGGTTTATCATTGACAGAGGAGAGTTGGTCCTTCAAGTGAATGAGGACTATCTTGTGTTTAAGGCTTAAGGATCTCCTTCTGTACACATGGAAGCATGAAAAGCTTCCCTCAATAAAGAGTCAAACAGAGTCCCCACATCGAAACTCTAAGTTTGGCATTGAGAGGACCATCCTCATGCTCTAAGTATCTGTGAGGCTCCATGAGAGCTCACTTTCAAGCTATCGACATTAAAGAAGCACTTATTGGGAGGCAACCCAATTTTTATTTATCTATGTTAAATTTCCATTTCCTATTGTTATTTTATCTTTTCTTTAGGTTGATGATCATGTGGAGTCACAAAAACAATTGCAAAAATCAAAGCAATTTCAAAAATAGCATTAAAAATAGCACACCTTGGAGGAGGAGCTTACTGGCGTTTAAACGCTAATAAGGGTAGCAAAATGGGCGTTAAACGCCCAGTCTAGCACCATTCTAGGCGTTTAACACCAGAAAAGGGCACCAGACTGGCGTTTAACACCAGAAAAGGGCACCAAGCTGGCATTAAACGTCAGAAAGGGAAGAAAGGCTGGCGTTAAACACCAGAAATGGGCCGCAACCTGGCGTTTAATACCAGGATTGGCACTCAAAGGGGTGTTTACACGCCAAAATGGTTGATAAATTACTATTTTATGGTTTATCTTGTGCTTAATTGAGTGGTTTTTATCAATCTTTTATACACTTATTCATACTAATTGCATGAGTTTACGTTTTCCTTCCGAATTTTGTGCTATGATTGAAAACATCCTTCTTTGGGCTTTAATTTTGCTATGTTTAATCCTTTTTTTTATTACCATTCGATGCCTTGATATGTGTGTTAAGTGATTTCAGGGATTACAGGGCAAGAATGGCTTAGAGGATGGAAAGGAAGCATGCAAAAGTGGAAGGAATACAAGAAGTTGAAGAAATTGCTAAGTTGTCCAGCCTGACCTCTTCGCACTCAAATGGTCATAACTTGAGCTACAGAGGTCCAAATAACGTGGTTCTAGTTGCATTGGAAAGCTAACATCCGGAGCTTCGATTTAATATATAATTTCCTATAGTGGCCATACAGTTAGGTGACGCGAACGCGTGCTCCACGCGGACGCGTTGCATCTGCGAAAATCAGCGTGGCAGAATTCGTTTCCAGCGAATCCTGGGCTATTTCCGGCCCAGTTTCAAGCCCAGAAAATATAGATTAAAGGCTGCAAAGTGGAGGAATGAAGGGAGACACTTCAAATCAGACTCAACGCACTTTTCATAAATTTAGATGTAGTTTTTAGAGAGAGAGGCTCTCTCGTCTCTCTTAGAATTTAGGATTAGGATTTTTAGAATTTAGGAATATTTCTTCTTCATCTCAGGTTCAATGTTCTTTTTAGTTATTTTTCTCTTTTATTGTTTAATGACCATTCATGTTATGATTTTCTTAATTAATATAATTTGAGGTATTTCAGACTCATGAATGTTTTTCCCTATTTATAATTTAGATTATTTACTATTGGCTTTGGTTGATTAATTGATAACTCTTGAGTTATCAAACTCATTGTGATTGATGATTATCATTCTTACTGATTAATTTAGATTCCTATAACTCTAGTCTTTCCTTAAGGAGTTGACTAGGACTTTAGATGTTAAATTAATTTGTCCACTTAACTGACCCTCATAGTTAGAGGTTGACTTAGTGGTAGCAAAAACTAGAGATAAAAACTTAGAATGATGGGCTTCTATAGGAACTCAGAATGATGGGCTTCTATAGGATCTCTAGATATTCACTCTTTTTGAGTTTGAAAGGGACCTCGGGGATCACCTTCTTCATGGCCACAACTTCATAGAAGTGGTCTTGATGCACCCTTGAGATGAATCTCTCCATCTCCCATGACTCGGAGGTGGAAGCTTTTGCCTTCCCTTTCCTCTTTCTAAAGGTTTCTCCGGCCTTAGATGCCATAAATTTTTATGGAAAAACAAAAAGCAATGCTTTTACCACACCAAACTTAAAAGGTTTGCTCGTCCTCGAGCAAAAGAAGAAAGAAGAGAGTAGAAGAAGAAGAAATAGAGGAGATGGAGGTGGCTTTGTGGTTCGGCCAAGGGAGAGAAGTAGTGTTTAGGTTGTGTGAAAATGAAGGAGTGAAGAAGGGTTTATATAGGAGTGG
>NW_026264911.1:1064587-1065650 GCF_000817695.3 Arachis duranensis
GAAAAAGGCTGACAAAAGGACTGCTGATGCTGTTTGAATCTGACCTCCCTATACTCGAAATGGATTTTCTGGAGCTACAGAACTCCAAATGGCCCGCTCTCAACTGCGTTAGAAAGTAGACATCCAGAGCTTCCAGAAATATATAATAGCCAATACTTTATTTGGGAATTGACGACGCAAACTGGCACTCAATGCCAGTTCCATATTGCTGTCTGGAGTAAAACGCCAGAAACACGTCACGACCCCGAGTTGAACGCCCAAAACACGTTACAACTTGGCGTTCAACTCCAAAAGAGGCCTCAGCTCGTGGATAGATCAAGCTCAGCCCAAGCATACACCAAGTGGGCCCCGAAAGTGGATTTATGCATCAATTACTTACTCATGTAAACCCTAGGAGCTAGTTTATTATAAATAGAACATTTAACTATTGTATTAGATGTCTTTTGACCACGTTTCATCTTTGGTCTCAGTTTTGTTTTATTCTTCATCTGAGGAGACTATTGATCACGTTTTTGGGGGCTGGCCATTCGGCCATGCCTGAACCTTTCACTTATGTATTTTCAATGGTGGAGTTTCTACACACCATAGATTAAGGGTGTGGAGCTCTGCTGTACCTTAAGTTTCAATACAATTACTATTATTTTCTATTCAATTCTCTTTTATTCTTATTCCAAGATATACGCTGCACTTCAACTTTATGAATGTGATGATCCGTGACACTCATCATCATTCTCACCTATGAACGCGCGTGACTGACAACCACTTCCGTTCTACCTTAGGCCGGGCGCATATCTCTTAGATTCCCCAACAGAATCTTCATGGTATAAGCAAGATAGATGGCGGCATTCTTGGGAATCCGGAAAGTCTAACCTTGTCTGTGGTATTCCGAGTAGGATTCCGGGAATCTGGAAAGTCTAACCTTGTCTGTGGTATTCCGAGTAGAATTTCGGTATTGAATGACTGTGATGAGCTTCAAACTCCTGAAGGCTGGGCGTTAGTGACAGACGCAAAAGAATCAAGGGATTCTATTCCAACCTGATTGAGAACCGACAGATGATTAGCC
>NW_026264911.1:1065753-1068911 GCF_000817695.3 Arachis duranensis
CCCTACATACAGCTTGCCATGGAAAGGAGTAAGAAGGATTGGATGAATGTAATAAGAAAGTAGAGATTCAAGAGGAGCACAGCATCTCCATACGCCTATCTGAAATTCCCACTATTGATTTACATAAGCATTTCGATCCTATTTTATTTTCTGTTTATTATTTATTTTCGAACTTATCATAAACCATTTAATCTGCCCACTGAGATTTACAAGGTAACCATAGCTTGCTTCATACCAACAATCTCTGTGGGATCGACCCTTACTCACGTAAGGTATTACTTGGATGACCCAGTACACTTGCTGGTTAAGTTGAACGGAGTTGTGACCACACATAGTTGTAAACCATGGTATTGGCATCATGTTTTTGGCGCCATTGCCAGGGAAAGAAAAAAGCAATGAATTTTACAAAATGCAATAACATATGAATCACAATTTCGTCCACCAAGTTTTTGGCGCCGTTGCCGGGGATTGTTCGAGTATGGACAACTGACGGTTCATCTTGTTGCTCAGATTAGGTAATTTTCTTTTCAAAATCTTTCAAAAATCTTTTTCAAAATTTTCTTTTCTTTTTCCTTTTTTTTTCAAAAAGACTTTCAAAAAAAAAATAATAAAATACAAAAAAATTTAATTTTTAATATGCATTCTAGAGTTTCATGAAGCATGTTGAAGTCTGGCTGGCTGTAAAGCCATGTCTAAATTCTTTTGGACTGAGGCTTCAAAATCATCTTCATAGAGGCAAGCTAATTTGATTATTAGCTGTATGCTAAAGCTTGGCTGGCCATTGGCCATGTCTAGTGTTTTGGACCGGGGCTTTCACAAAAGCTTGGCTGGCTATTAAGCCATGTCTAATTCCTGGACTGGAGCTTTAAACTAACATTGTGAAGATTCCTGGAATTCATATTAAAAATTTTGAATTTCTTATTTTATTTTTCCTATATATTTTACGAAAAAAATCAAATAAAATACAAAAAAAATTATTAGAAAATCATAAAAATCAAAAATATTTTGTGTTTCTTGTTTGAGTCTTGTGTCAAGTCATAAGTTTGGTGTCAATTGCATGTTCATCTTTTTCTTGCATAAAATTTTCGAAAAAATTCATGCATTCATAGTGTTCATCATGATCTTCAAGTTGTTCTTGATGAACTTTCTTGTTTGATCTTCATATTTTCTTGTTTTGTGTTGTATGGTGTTTTTCATATGCATTCTTGCATTCATAGAGTCTAAACGTGAAAAATTTCTAAGTTTGGTGTCTTGCATGTTTTCTTTACATTGAAAATTTTTCAAAATATGTTCTTGATGTTCATCATGATCTTCAAAGTGTTCTTGGTGTTCATCTTGACATTCATAGTGTTCTTGCATGCATCATGTATTTTGATCCAAAATTTTCATGCATTGAGTATTTTTAGTGTTTTTCTCTCTCATCAAAAAAAAAATTTCAAAAATCAAAAGAATATCTTATCTTTTTAAATCTTATCTTTTTAAAATCTTTTTCAAAAATCATATCTTTTCCATTTTTTCATCATTTTCAAAAATTTCAAAAATCTTTTTCAAAATCTTTTTCTTATCTTTACATCATATTTTCGAAAATTGCATCAAAAATTAATGTTTTGATTCAAAAATTTCAAGTTTGTTACTTTCTTGTTAAGAATTTTTGTTTGTTTCTTATCTTTTTCAAAACCACCTAACTACTTTTCCCTCTCTAATTTTCGAAAATACCTCCCTCTTTTTCAAAAATTCTTTTTAATTAATTAATTGTTTCAAATTTTAGTTTTAATTTTCGAAAATCACTAAACCCATTTTTTAAAATTATTTTCGAATTTCTCTCCCCCTCATCTCTTTCTATTTATTTTATTTATTTACTAACACTTCTCTTCACCTCTCTTCATCTCCAATCACTGCCTCTATCCTCACCATTGTGATTGGATTCTCCACTTTTATTCCTTTCTTCTTCTACTAACAATAAGGAACCTCTTTACTGTGACATAGAGGATTCCTCTTTCTTTTCTTGTTCTCTTCTTCCCTATATGAGCAGGAGCAAGGACAAGAACATTCTTATTGAAGCAGATCATGAACCTAAAAGGACTCTGAAGAGGAAGTCAAGAGAAACTAAAAATCAACAATTCAGAGAAACCTCAAAAAAAAGAAGAAAAAAAAAGACAAAAAGGAAAGACAAAAAGCTTCCACCTCCGAGTCATAGAAGATGGAAAGACTCATCTAAAGGGTTTATAGCTCAGTGGTAGAATATTTGACTGTAAATCAAGAGATCCCTGAGATACCTCAGGGGATAAATTATCCTCCACACAACTATTGGGAGCAAATAAGGATAAAAACACCAAAATCACTAGGGATCATGCAACAGAAGCAAGGAAAAGACATAAAGGAGCTCAAAAAGCACCATTGGATCTTCAAGAAGGCACCACCCTCACTCAGGTGGACTCATTCCTTGTTCTTATTTTCTCTATTTTTTTTTTGTTTTTATCCTTCATGTTTATCTATATTTTGTGTCTCTACTTCATGATCATTAGTATGTAGTAACTATGCCTTAAAGATTATGAATAGTTCCATGAATCCTTCACCTCTCTTAAAAGAAAAATGTTTTAATTAAAAGAACAAGAAGTACATGAATTTCAAATTTATCCTTAAATTAATTTAATTATATTTATGTGGTGACAATACTTCTTGCTTTCTGAATGAATGCTTAAACAGTGCATATTTTTGATCTTGTTGTTTATGAATATTAAAATTGTTGGCTCTTAAAAGAATGATGAACAAGGAGAAATGTTATTGACAATCTGAAAAATCATGAATTTGATTCTTGAAGCAAGAAAAAGCAGTGAATGGCGAAAAAAAATAATAAATAAATAAAAAAATAATTGGCGAAAAAAATATTTTGAAAAAAAAAATAGAAAAAGCAAGCAGAAAAAGCCAATAGCCCTTAAAACCAAAAGGCAAGGGTAAAAAGGATCCAAAGCAAAAGAGTGTGCTTAAGAGCTCTGGACACCACTAACTGGGGACTCTAGCAAAGCTGAGTCACAATCTGAAAAGGTTCACCCAGTTATGTGTCTGTGGCATTTATGTATCCAGTGGTAATACTGGAAAACAAAATGCTTAGGGCCACGGCCAAGACTCAAAAAGTAGCTGTGTTCAAGAATCAACAT
>NW_026264911.1:1069731-1070992 GCF_000817695.3 Arachis duranensis
TGCTGTACCTCAAGTTTCAATACAATTATTATTATTTTCTATTCAATTCTCTTCTATTCTTATTCCAAGATATATGTTACACTTAACTTTGATGAATGTGATGACACTCATCATCATTCTTACCTATGAACGCGCGTGACTGACAACCACTTCCGTTCTACTCTTGGCCGGGCGCATATCTCTTAGATTCCCCAACAGAATCTTCGTGGTATAAGCTAGATAGATGGCGGCATTCATGAGGATCCGGAAAGTCTAAACCTTGTCTGTGGTATTCCGAGTAGGATTCTGGGATTGAATGACTGTGACGAGCTTCAAACTCCTGAAGGCTGGGCGTGATGACAAGCGCAAAAGAATCAAGGGATTCTATTCCAACCTGATTGAGAACCGACAGATGATTAGCCGTGCTGTGACAGAGCATAGGAACGTTTTCACTGAGAGGATGGGATGTAGCCATTGACAACGGTGATGCCCTACATACAGCTTGCCATGGAAAGGAGTAAGAAGGATTGGATGAATGTAATAAGAAAGTAGAGATTCAAGAGGAGCACAACATCTCCATACGCCTATCTGAAATTTTCACTATTGATTTACATAAGTATCTCTATCCATTTTATTTTCTGTTTATTTTTATTAATCATATTTGATTTTCTAAATTCCATAATTTTATCCTCCTGACTGGGATTTACAAGATGACCATAGCTTGCTTCATACCAACAATCTCCGTGGGATCGACCCTTACTCACGTAAGGTATTACTTGGACGACCCAGTGCACTTGCTGGTTAGTTGTGCGAAGTTGTGAACCATGGCATTGACACCAAGTTTTTGGAGCCATTACCTGGGATTGTTGAACAGTGCATATTTTTGATCTTGCTGTTTATGAATGTTAAAATTGTTGGCTCTTGAAAGAATGATGAACAAAGAGAAATGTTATTGATGATCTGAAAAATCATGAAATTGATTCTTGAAGCAAGAAAAAGCAGTGAAAAAGCAAAAGCTTGTGAAAAAAAAAGAAAGAAAATGGCAAAAAAAATAGAAAGAAAAAGAAAAACAAGCAAGCAGAAAAGGCCAATAGCCCTTAAAACCAAAAGGCAAGGGTAAAAAGGATCCAAGGCTTTGAGCATCAATGGATAGGAGGGTCCAAGGAAATAAAATTCAGGCCTAAGCGGCTAAATCAAGTTGTCCCTAACCATGTGCTTGCGTCATGAAGGTCCAAGTGAAAAGCTTGAGACTGAGTAGTTAAAGTCGTGATCCAAAGCAAAA
>NW_026264911.1:1071602-1072371 GCF_000817695.3 Arachis duranensis
TTTTCTAGAGCTACAGAACTCCAAATGGCGCGCTCTCAATGGCGTTGGAAAGTAGACATCTAGAGCTTTCCAGCAATATATAATAGTCCATATTTTATTCGGAAATTGACGACGTAACTTGGCGTTGAACGCCAAGTACATGCTGCTGTCTGGAGTTAAACGCCAGAAACACGTCACGACCCGGATTTGAACGCCCAAAACACGTTACAACTTGGCGTCCAACTCCAAAAGAAGCCTCAGCTCGTGGATAGATCAAGCTCAGCCCAAACATACCCAAGTGGGCCCCGAAAGTGGATTTATGCATCAATTACTTACTCATGTAAACCCTAGTAGCTAGTCTAGTATAAATAGGATAATTTACTATTGTATTAGACATCTTTGGTCTTAGTTTTGTTTTATTCTTCATCTAAGGAGACTATTGATCACATTTTTGGGGGCTGGCCATTCGGCCATGCCTGAACCTTTCACTTATGTATTTTCAACGGCGGAGTTTCTACAAACCATAGATTAAGGGTGTGGAGCTCTGCTGTACCTTAAGTTTCAATACAATTACTATTATTTTCTATTCAATTCTCTTTTATTCTTATTCCAAGATATACGTTGCACTTCAACTTGATGAATGTGATGATCCGTGACACTCATCATCATTCTCACCTATGAACGCGTGTGATTGACAACCACTCCCGTTCTACCTTAGACCGGGCGCATATCTCTTGGATTCCTTAATCAAAATCTTCATGGTATAAGCTAGAATTGATGGCGGCATTCA
>NW_026264911.1:1072396-1075644 GCF_000817695.3 Arachis duranensis
TGGGATTGAATGACTGTGACGAGCTTCAAACTCCTGAAGGCTGGGCGTGATGACAAGCGCAAAAGAATCAAGGGATTCTATTCCAACCTGATTGAGAACCGACAGATGATTAGCCGTGCTGTGACAGATCATAGGACCATTTTTACTGAGAGGATGGGATGTAGCCATTGACGATGGTGATGCCCTACATACAGCTTGCCATGGAAAGGAGTAAGAAGGATTGGATGAATGTAATAAGAAAGTAGAGATTCAAGAGGAGCACAACATCTCCATACGCCTATCTGAAATTTTCACTATTGATTTACATAAGTATCTCTATCCATTTTATTTTCTATTTATTTTTATTAATCATATTTGATTTTCTAAATTCCATAATTTTATCCTCCTGACTGGGATTTACAAGATGACCATAGCTTGCTTCATACCAACAATCTCCGTGGGATCGACCCTTACTCACGTAAGGTATTACTTGGACGACCCAGTGCACTTGCTGGTTAGTTGTGCGAAGTTGTGAACCATGGCATTGACACCAAGTTTTTGGAGCCATTACCTGGGATTGTTAAACAGTGCATATTTTTGATCTTGTTGTTTATGAATGTTAAAATTGTTGGCTCTTGAAAGAATGATGAATAAAGAGAAATGTTATTGATGATCTGAAAAATCATGAAATTGATTCTTGAAGCAAGAAAAAGCAGTGAAAAAGCAAAAGCTTGTGAAAAAAAAAAGAAAGAAAATGGCAAAAAAAATAGAAAGAAAAAGAAAAACAAGCAAGCAGAAAAAGCCAATAGCCCTTAAAACCAAAAGGCAAGGGTAAAAAGAATCCAAGGCTTTGAGCATCAATGGATAGGAGGGTCCAAGGAAATAAAATTCAGGCCTAAACGGCTAAATCAAGTTGTCCCTAACCATGTGCTTGCGTCATGAAGGTCCAAGTGAAAAGCTTGAGACTGAGTGGTTAAAGTCGTGATCCAAAGAAAAAAGAGTGTGTGATCTAAAGCAAAAAGAGTGTGCTTAAGAGTTCTGGACACCTCTAACTGGGGACTCTAGCAAAGCTAAGTCACAATCTGAAAAGGTTCACCAATTTATGTGTCTGTGGCATATATGTATCCGGTGAAAATACTGGAAAACAGAGTACTTTGGGCCACGGCCAAGACTCATGAAGTAGTTGTGTTCAAGAATCAACATAATTAACTAGGAGAATCAATAACACTATCTGGATTCTGAGTTCCTATAGAAGCCAATCATTCTGAACTCCAAAGGATAAAGTGAGATGCCAAAACTGTTCAGAGGCAAAAAGCTACTAGTCCCGCTCATCTAATTGGAGCTAAGTTTCATTGATATTTTGGACTCTATAGTATATTCTCTTCTTTATATCCTATTTGATTTTCAGTTGCTTGGAGACAAGCAACAATTTAAGTTTGGTGTTGTGATAAGCGGATAATTTATACGCTTTTTGGCATTGTTTTTAGTATGTTTTTAGTATGTTTTAATTAGTTTTTATTATATTTTTATTAGTTTTTATTTAAAATTCACTTTTCTGGACTTTACTATGAGTTTGTGTGTTTTTCTGTAATTTCAGATATTTTCTGGCTGAAATTGAGGGACCTGAGCAAAAATCTGATTCTCTGTGATTTTAGATAATTTCTAGCTGAAATTGAGGGATTTGAGCAAAACTCTGAAAAAGGCTGACAAAAGGACTGCTGATGCTGTTGGAATCTGACCTCCCTGCACTCGAAATGGATTTTCTGGAGTTACAGAACTTCAAATGGCGCGCTCTCAATGGCGTTAGAAAGTAGACATCCAGAGCTTTCCAACAATATATAATAGTCCATATTTTATTCGGAAATTGACGACGTAACTTGGCGTTGAACGCCAAGTACATGCTGCTGTCTGGAGTTAAACGCCAGAAACACGTCACGACCCGGAGTTGAACGCCCAAAACATGTTACAACTTGGCGTCCAACTCCAAAAGAAGCCTCAGCTCGTGGATAGATCAAGCTCAGCCCAAACATACCCAAGTGGGCCCCCGGAAGTGGATTTATGCATCAATTACTTACTCATGTAAACCTTAGGAGCTAGTCTAGTATAAATAGAACATTTAACTATTGTATTAGATGTCTTTTGACCACGTGACATCTTTGGTCTCAGTTTTGTTTTATTCTTCATCTAAGGAGACTATTGATCACATTTTTGGGGGCTGGCCATTCGGCCATGCCTGAACCTTTCACTTATGTATTTTCAACGGCGGAGTTTCTACACACCATAGATTAAGGGTGTGGAGCTCTGCTGTACCTTAAGTTTCAATACAATTACTATTATTTTCTATTCAATTCTCTTTTATTCTTATTCCAAGATATACGTTGCACTTCAACTTGATGAATGTGATGATCTGTGACACTCATCATCATTCTCACCTATGAACGCACGTGACTGACAACCACTTCCGTTCTACCTTAGGCCGGGCGCATATCTCTTAGATTCCCTAACAGAATCTTCGTGGAATAAGTTAGATAGATGGCGGCATTCATCTGGAGAAGGAGTAAGAAGGATTGGATGAATGTAATAAGAAAGTAGATATTCAAGAGGAGCACAGCATCTCCATACGCCTATCTGAAATTCCCACTATTGATTTACATAAGTATTTCGATCCTATTTTATTTTCTGTTTATTATTTATTTTCGAACTTAACATAAACCATTTAATCTGCCTAACTGAGATTTACAAGGTAACCATAGCTTGCTTCATACCAACAATCTCTGTGGGATCGACCCTTACTCACGTAAGGTATTACTTGGATGACCCAGTACACTTGCTGGTTAAGTTGAACGGAGTTGTGACCACACATAGTTGTAAACCATGGTATTGGCATCATGTTTTTGGTGCCATTTCCAGGGAAAGAAAAAGAAATGAATTTTACAAAATGCCATAACATATGAATCACAATTTCGTCCACCATGCCCCTTTCTGGCATTAAACGCCCAGAGTGGTGCCAGATTGGGCGTTAAACGCCCATTTGCTGCCCTTACTGGCGTTTAAACACCAACAAGTTTTTCCTCCAGGGTGTGCTGTTTTTCTTTCTATTTTTCATGCTGTTTTTGCTTTTTTTCAATTGATTTTGTGACTTCCCATGGTCATCAACCTATAAAAAACATAAAATAACAAAGGAAATATAGATAAATATAACATTGGATTGCCTCCCAACAAGCGCTTCTTTAATGTCAGTAGCTTGACAGTGGGCTCTCATGGAGCCT
>NW_026264911.1:1075822-1077412 GCF_000817695.3 Arachis duranensis
TTTTAAGAGAAGCTCTTCATGCTTCCTCTCCATGGTTATAGAGGGATATCCTTGAGCCTTAAACACAAAGGATTCTTCATTCACTTGAATGATCAATTCTCCTCTGTCAACATCAATCACAGTCTTTGCTATGGCTAGGAAGGGTCTGCCAAGGATGATGGATTCATCCATGCACTTCCCAGTCTCTAGGACTATGAAATCAGCAAGGATGTAATTGTCTTCAACTTTTACCAGAACATCCTCTACAAGTCCATAAGCTTGTTTTCTTGAATTGTCTGCCATCTCTAGTGAGATTCTTGCAGCTTGCACCTCAAAGATCCCTAACTTCTCCATTACAGAGAGAGGCATGAGGTTTACCTAGCTTCTCCATTACAGAGAGAGTCATGAGGTTTATGCTTGACCCTAGGTCACACAGAGCCTTCTTGAAGGTCATGGTGCCTATTGTACAAGGTATTGAGAACTTCCCAGGGTCTTGTCTCTTTTGAGGTAGTTTCTGCCAAGACAAGTCAGCCAGTTCTTTGGTGAGCAAAGGGGGTTCATCCTCCCAAGTCTCATTACCAAATAACTTCTCATTTAGCTTCATGATTGCTCCAAGGTACTTAGCAACATGCTCTTCAGTGACATCTTCATCCTCTTTAGAGGAAGAATACTCATCAGAGCTCATGAATGGCAGAAGTAAATCCAATGGAATCTCTATGGTCTCAGTGTGAGCCTCAGATTCCCATGGTTCCTCATTAGGGAACTCATTAGAGGCCAGTGGTCGTCCATTGAGGTCTTCCTCAGTGGCGCTCACTGCCTCTTTCTCCTCTCCAAGTTCGGCCATGTTGATGGCCTTACATTCTCCTTTTGGATTCTCTTCTGTATTGCTTAGAAGAGTACTAGGAGGGAGTTCAGTAACTTTCTTACTCAGCTGACCAACTTGTGCCTCCAAATTTCTAATGGAGGACCTTGTTTCAGTCATGAAACTTTGAGTGGTTTTAATTAGATCAGAGACCATGGTTGCTAAGTCAGAGTGGCTCTGCTTAGAATTCTCTGTCTATTGCTGAGAAGATGATGGAAAAGGCTTGCCATTGCTAAACCTGTTTCTTCCACCATTATTATTGTTGAAACCTTGTTGAGGTCTTTATTGATCCTTCCATGAGAGATTTGGATGATTTCTCCATGACGGATCGTAGGTGTTTCTGTAGGGTTCTCCCATGTAATTCACCTCTTCCATTGATGGGTTCTCAGGATCATAAGCTTCTTCTTCAGATGAAGTGTCCTTAGTACTGCCTGGCGCAGTTTGCATTCCAGACAGACTTTGGGAAATCATATTGACTTGCTGAGTCAATATTTTATTTTGAGCCAATATGGCATTCAGAGTATCAATCTCAAGAACTCCTTTCTTTTGATTCGTCCCATTGGTCACGGGATTCCTTTCAGAAGTGTACATGAATTGGTTATTTGCAATCATTTCAATGAGTTCTTGAGCTTCTGCAGGCGTCTTCTTCAGATGAAGAGATCCCCCAGCAGAGCTATCCAATGACATCTTGGACAGTTCAGACAGACCATCATAGAAGATACCTATGATGCTCCATTTAGAAAGCATGT
>NW_026264911.1:1077692-1078470 GCF_000817695.3 Arachis duranensis
CCTGTAGACCTCAGGGTCAACCCCATTGGTCTTAACAGTGTCACAGATTTGCAAGAATTCAGCTAAAAACTAATGAGGATATTCCAATGGAGGTCCATGGAACTTGCAATTCTGTTGCATTAGAGAAACTAATTGAGGCTTAAGCTCAAAGTTGTTTGCTCCAATGGCAGGGATAGAGATGCTTCTCCCATAGAAGTCGGGAGTAGGTGCAGTAAAGTCACCCAGCACCTTCCTTGCATTGTTGGCATTGTTGTTGTTTTCGGCTGCCATGTCTTCTTCTTTGAAGAATTTTGTTAGGTCCTCTACAGAGAGTTGTGCTTTAACTTCTCTTAGTTTTCGCTTCAAGGTCCTTTTAGGTTCAGGGTCAGCCTCAACAAGAATGCTTTTGTCTTTGCTCCTGCTCATATGAAAGAGAAGAGAACAAGAAAATATGGAATCCTTTATGTCACAGTATAGAGATTCCTTGAGGTGTTAGAAGAATAGAAGGAGGAGGTAGAAGAATTAGGATGTGAGAAGAAGGGAAGAAATTTTCGAAAATAAATTTAAAAAGATTTTAAAAACATTTTGAAAAATTGAAGAATGATTTTCGAAAAATATGATTGTGAAAGAGATAAAGTGTTTTTTGAAAAAGATTTTGAAATTAGAAATAAAAAAGATATGATTGAAAACTTATTTTGAAAAAGATGTGATTAAAAAGATATGATTGAAAATATATAGTTTTAAAAAGATATGATTGAGAAGATATGATTGAAAAACAATTTAAAAAGATTTTATTTTT
>NW_026264911.1:1078597-1079362 GCF_000817695.3 Arachis duranensis
TGTTGAATCAAATCATTAATTGATAGCAAGTATTTTTGAAAATGGAAAGAAATTGATTTTGAAAATATATGATTGAAAATATATGATTTGAAAAAGATTTGATTTTGAATAATTATGAAAACTTGAAAAAAAATTTGAATTGAAAACAAAATCTTCCCTCTTGTGCCATCCTGGCGTTAAACGCCCAGAATGGTATACATTCTGGCGTTTAACGCCCAAAATGCTACCCTTTTGGGCGTTAAACGCCCAGCTAGGTGCCCTGGCTGGCGTTTAAATGCCAGTTTTCCTTCTTCACTGGGTGTTTTGAACGCCCAGCTTTTTCTGTGTAATTCCTCTGCTGTATGTTCTGAATCTTCAATTCTCTGCATTATTGACTTGAAAAGACACAAATTAATTTTTTTTTTTTGTATTTTTAATGATGAGAAAAAATCAAAATGTAACTAAAATCAAATAAACAATGCATGCAAGACACCAAACTTAGAAGTTTGTATACTACTGACACTAACAAATTGAGAATGCATATGAGAAACAACAAAACACACAAAACAAGAGAATTTAAAGATCAGAGCAAGTAAATCATCTAGAACAACTTGAAGATCAATGAAGACACATGATAAATGCAAGAAGAACAGAAACATGCAATTGACACCAAACATAAAATGAGACACTAGACTCAAACAAGAAATATTTTTGGTTTTTTATGATTTTGTATTTTTTTTGGATTTTTCGAAAATTATATGGAGAAGAAAATAAAGAGATTCAAAA
>NW_026264911.1:1079889-1112421 GCF_000817695.3 Arachis duranensis
TGAATCCTACTCAGAATACCATAGACAAGGTTTAGACCTTCCGGATTCTCTTGAATGCCGCCATCAATTCTAGCTTATACCACGAAGATTCCGATTAAGGGATCCAAGAGATATCCACTCAATCTAAGGTAGAACGGAGGTGGTTGTCAGGCACACGTTCATAGGTGAGAATGATGATGAGTGTCACGGATCATCACATTCATCAAGTTGAGGAGCAAGTGATATCTTAGAACAAGAATAAGCTGAATTGAATAGAAGAACAATAGTAATTGCATTAATACTCGAGGTACAGCAGAGCTCCACACCTTAATCTATGGTGTGTAGAAACTCCACCGTTGAAAATACATAAGTGATAATGGTGATCATTGGCTTCGGCCCCAGAGAGGGAACCAGAAGAACCAAGATCTGATCTAAGATAGCATAGGACTGATCAAAGATGAAAATACAATAGTAAAAGGTCCTATTTGTAGAGAACTAGTAGCTTAGGGTTTACAAAGATGAGTAAATGATGTAAAAATCCACTTCCGGGCCCACTTGGTGTGTGCTTGGGCTGAGCATTGAAGCTTTCAAGTGTAGATACTCTTCTTGGAGTTAAACGCCATCTTTTGTGCCAGTTTGGGCATTTAACTCCCATTCTTGTGCCAGTTCCGGCGTCTTACGCCAGAATTCTTGAGCTGACTTGGAACGCCTGTTTGGACCATCAAATCTCGGGCAAAGTATGGACTATTATACATTGCTGGAAAGCCCAGGATCTCTGCAGGGAGGTCAGAATTCAACAGCATCTGCAGTCCTTTTCAGCCTCTGAATCAGATTTTTTCTCAGATCCCTCAATTTCAGCCAGAAAATACCTGAAATCTCAGAAAAATACACAAACTCATAGTAAAGTCCAGAAAAGTGAATTTTAACTAAAAACTAATAAAAATATAATAAAAACTAACTAAAACATACTAAAAACATACTAAAAACAATGCCAAAAAGCGTATAAATTATCCGCTCATCAACTTGCAACGAGAATTTATTATAACTTCTAAACTATCAATCTTCAGTTCTTCAATGGTGCAGGGATGAGAAATCCTTGACATCTCAGGATCTGTGGACCCCACAGGATCCTCACCTACCTCAACTCACTTTCTCTCTTCTTCACACCTTCCCATAACACCCTTCCCGAAATACCCCTCTCCAATCACCTCTATTTCTCTTCCCCATCACCTTTTCACCACTCACATCCACCCACTCTTCCCCAGAAAAAAAAACCCCACCTACCTCACCATTCAAAATTCAAAATCTTTTTCCTCCCAAACCCAACCCCTAATACACGAACCCTACCCTCTCTTTTCACTCCTATATAAACCCCTCATCCATCCTTCAAATTCACAAATCAAAAATACTTCTTCTCCCCTTTGGCCGAACCACTCACACCTCTCCATCTCCTCCACTTCTTCTTCTTCTCCATCCTTCTTTCTTCTTTTGCTCGAGGACGAGCAAACCTTTTAATTTTGGTGTGGAAAAAGCATTGCTTTTTGTGTTTCCATAACCATTTATGGCACCTAAGGCCGGAGAAACCTCTAGAAAGAGAAAAGGGAAGGCAAAAGCTTCCACCTCTGAGTCATGAGAGACGGAGAGATTCATCTCAAAGGTGCATCAAGACCACTTCTATGAAGTTGTGGCCAAAAAGAAGGTGATCCCTGAGGTCCCTTTCATGCTCAAAAGGAATGAGTATCCGGAGATCCGACATGAGATTCGAAGAAGAGGTTCGGAAGTTCTCACCAACCCCATTCAACAAGTCAGAATCTTAATGGTTCAAGAGTTCTATGCTTATGCATGGATCACAAGAAACCATGATCAAAGTATGAACCCGAACCCAAAGAATTGGCTCACAATGGTTCGGGAGAAATACTTAGATTTCAGTCCAGAAAATGTAAGGTTAGCATTCAACTTGCCAATGATACAAGGAGATGCATGCCCCTACACTAGAAGGGTCAACTTTGATCAAAGGTTGGACCAAGTCCTCATGGACATATGTGTAGAAGGAGCTCAATGAAAGAGAGACTCCAAAGGCAAACGAGTTCAACTAAGAAGGCTTGACCGCAAACCCATGGCTAGAGGATGGTTAGAGTTCATCCAACGCTCTATTATTCCTACTAGCAACCGGTCCGAAGTAGCCATTGACAATGGTGACACCCTACATACAGCTTGCCATAGAAAGGAGTAGGAATGATTGGATGAAAGCAGTAGGAAAGCAGAGATTCAGAAGGAACAAAGCATCTTCATACACTTATCTGAAATTTCCACCAATGATTTACATAAGTATCTCGATCTCTGTTTTTTGCTTTATTTATCTTTATATTTGAAAACCATTATAACCATTAGAATCCACCTAACTGAGATTTACAAGATGACCATAGCTTGCTTCATACCAACAATCTCCGTGGGATCGACCCTTACTCACGTAAGGTTTATAACTTGGACGACCCAGTGCACTTGCTGGTTAGTTGTGCAAAGTTGTGACAAGGTGTGATTCACGTTTGAAAGCTCCAAGTTTATGGTGCCATTGTTGATGATCACAATTTCGTGCACCAACAAGCAACAATTTAATTTTGGTGTTGTGATGAGCAGATAATTTATACGATTTTTGGCATTGTTTTTCGGTAGTTTTTAGTATATAATTATTAGTTTTTTATGCAAAAATCACATTTTTGGACTTTACTATGAGTTTGTGGGTTTTTCTATGATTTCAGGTATTTTCTGGCTGAAATTGCGGGACCTGAGCAAAAATCTGATTCAGAGGCTGAAAAAGGACTGAAGATACTATTGGATTCTGACCTCCCTGCACTCGAAGTAGATTTTATGGAGCTACAGAAGCCCAGTTTGTGTGCTCTCAATTGCGTTGGAAACTAGACATCTTGGGCTTTCCAGCAAGGTATAATAGCCCATGCTTTTCCCGAGATTTGATGGCCCAAATTGGCGTCAAAACGCTGGTTAGAGACCCTTTTTCTGGTGTTAAACGCCAGAACTGGAATAAAAGCTGGAGTTAAACGCCCAAACTGGCACCAGAGTTGGCGTTTAACTCCAAGAAAAGCCTATGCACGTGAAAGCTTCAATGCTCAGCCCAAGCACACACCAAGTGGGCCCCGGAAGTGGATTTCTGCATCATTTACTTATTTCTGCAAACCCTAGGTTACTAGTTCACTATAAATAGGACCTTTTACTATTGTATTTTCATCTTTTTGATCATCTTTGATCTTGGGATCAGGTCTTTGAACTCTTTTTTGATTGTTTCATGTTATCTGGGAGGTATGGCCATTCGACCATGCCTAGACCTTGTTCTTATGTATTTTCAACGGTGGAGTTTCTACACCTCATAGATTAAGGTGTCGAACTCTGTTGTTCCTCATGAATTAATGCAATTACTATTGTTCTTCTATTCAATTCACGCTTATTCTTGTTCTAAGATATTCATTCATACTTCAACATGATGAATGTGATGATCAAGTGACACTCATCACCATTCTCACTTCTGAACGCGTGCCTGACAACCACTTCCGTTCTACATGAAAACAAGCTTGAATGTATATCTCTTGGCCTCCTGGTACATGACACATGGTTGCCTCTCCTGACAACAGAGCCTTCTATTCCGTGAGATCAGAGTCTTCGTGGTATAAGCTAGAATTAATTGGCAGCATTCTTGAGATCCGAAAAGTCTAAACCTTGTCTGTGGTATTCCGAGTAGGATCTGGGATGGGATGACTGTGACGAGCTTCAAACTCACGAATGTTGGATGTAGTGACAGTGCGCAAAAGGATCATTGGATCTTATTTCGACACGATTGAGAACCGACAAATGATTAGCTCTACGTAACCCGAAGCAGGACCATTTTCAATGTCAGGACGGACGGCAGCCATTGACAACGGTGATCTCCCAACATACAGCTTGCCATGGAAGGGAGGACGCATGACTAGATGAAGGTAGTAGGAAAGCAGAGATTCAGGAGGAATAAAACATCTCCACAAGCTTATCTGAAACTCCCACTAATGAATTACATAAGTATCTCAATCCTATTTTACGTTTTATTCATCTTTTAATTATCAACACCCCATAACCATTTGAATCTGCCTGAGTGAGATTTACAAGGTGACCATAGCTTGCTTCAAGCCGACAATCTCCGTGGGATCGACCCTTACTCACGTAAGGTATTACTTGGACGACCCAGTACACTTGCTGGTCAGCTACGCGAAGTTGTGAGAAAAGTGTGAGCTCAGGATTCCGTGTACCAACAAGCACCTGTGCGTACGCACAGGTCAATTTTCAGCAGAGTGTGCAGACGCACACGTCTGTGCGTCCGTACAGTGCATCTGCACAGTGCATCCGCACAGGTCCCTGCACGTGATTGCATTAATGAAACACGTGCTGTGCAAATTTGGAGGCCCTTGGCTCATTTTTGGAAGGCTGAATTGCTGAATTGGAGTGCTATATAAAGGAGACTTCAACACTTATAAAGGGGGCTCACTTAAATAGTTTTTGGAGGGTAATTAGGAGTAGGAGTAGGAGTAGTGTAGCATTGCTCTCTTAGGGTTTCATTTTCCATTCTCATGTAGCATTTTATAGCAAGTTTAATTTTGGATTTTGATCATCTTTAATTGTAAGTACTCTTTAATTTCACTTTAATTGCATTGTCTTTATTTTCATTTCCTTTGGTTCAAGTTACTTTGTTCATATTGCAATTTTGTGTTTCTTGAAGTTTTGTTCAATGAGTTTTTTGTTTCATGCTTCCTTTATGTTTGATTGATTGTTTACATTTGGTTTTGTCGATAGTTGGTTATAGTTTTATTATTTACCTTGCAATTTCCCATGTTTTACTTTTATGCACACAAGGTGTTTGTAAAAATGCCAACTTTAGATTTTGAGTATATTTTCACACATTGGCTTGTGGTTTGAGTTCCTAGGATACTAGAACCTTAATGTCCGACATTTTGTGGTAGTTCTTGGATAGATAGTTGACTCTTGTTTCCATTGACGCTGGCCTTATATCAACTAGTTTGGTAAGTTGGTTAGGACTTATGGATTAAAGTCAATTATGCTTGCTTGACTTACTCCTCGATGGTTAAGGTTCACTAAGCAAGATTGACCCATGATAATTACCATAGTTGTGGTTATGGCGATGATAGGATTCCTTGGATCCTCACTCCCAAGTCAAGGCTCTTTATTGCATTTATAGCATTTTCACTAGTTTTGATCTTGTTTCCTTGTCGCTTACATTAATTCACAATTTTGATCATTCCTTAGTTCTTTTATATCTTAAGTTCTTTCAATCTTTAGTTCTTCAATTGCAAAACCCGCTTTTCCTCACAACTGAAAGCGTATAACACTTCAATTGCATCCTAGAGAAGAACGACCCGATGTTTAATTACTCTCTGTTATTTTAATTTGAATTTAAAATATTTAAATTGGGAGTTAGTTGTTGTTCTAGACTATACTTGCAATGAAGGAATTCTATTTTGTGAAAATTCTAGATCGACGATAAATCCTTATTCATCAAATTTGGCGCCGTTGCCGGGGATGCAATCGATGTTACATCTTTTGGTTGATGTAAAAATGTTAATAGTGTAAATATCACTTTTTGGTTGTTTGTATGCTTTCGTTAGTAGGTTTTTGTTTATGTTTTCTTGATGACTTTTTCACACCATAACCACAATGCACCCCAACGGAACCCAAACACTTACCTTTATAGTCACCAATCTTACACACCATCACCCCACTACATACAAAACCAAAACCCTTACTCTCATGAGTTTGATTGTCAACCTTCATCACCTCAATCTTCATCTTCATATATGGATCAAGCCACACAAGAGGTACTTTTCATGCTCATTCAAGAACAACAAGAGTTCCAGAAGAAGCAAGAGCAAGTCATGTCTGCCTTAGCAAAAGCATTGCATAACTTAGCTTCATCGCGTTCATGCCACAAGCAAGAAATTCTAGTGGACGAATGTGTGGAACCAAGTGAAAAGTGCGGAGTGAAAGAAGAATTGCAAAATCAAAGAAAAGATGTCAAGTCAAAAGATGAAGCAAAAAAACAGTCAAATGAAGAGTTGGTAGGAATTAATTAAGAGGATTCCATCATTCAAGATTTTTTGTCCCGCTTGGGTAATTCCTCCCATGACCCTCATGAGTCTCCATTAGTAGATTTGAAAGGAGATGTTGATGTGGACTTCACACAACCTCCAATTTTCGACTTGAGTGAGAATGAAGAAGATTCAAGAGAGGTTGAGGAAGATTTTAGTGGCCAAGAGGTGAAAGTATCTGTGCAAGATAGAATTGAGTGGGTGAAGAATTCTCCAACAAGCTTTCTAGCCCCACATCAATATGCCGTCTTGGAAATGGATGCTCAACTCCAAACCTTTCTTGGAGTAGTGGGTGGTGAAGAGAAGAATGTTAATTGGTAACAGAATAGAAATTTCATCAAAAGAGCCGACTTAACATTTGGAGCTCAATTTTGGTACAAGAGTGAATTTAGTAGATTCCGGGAGTGCACAAGCATGTCAATGGTGATAAAGGAACTCAAGTATGGGATCCGGGCATTGGTTTTATGAGTTAACACTTATGGATCCTAGTTGCTAGCTTGAAATCTCTTGAGAGTTTGATGAAATTCATTTGGGACCTCGGAGGTCAAATCAATAGCAAATTTGGTCGGAGATTCAAGGAGGAGTGGAAGCATGGTAATAACTTAGGATCTCCTCACCAAGTCCAGCTTAGGACTATAAACCAAAGTGCTAGGTGGGAGACACCCCACTATGGTAATATCCTTCTAACTTTCTCTCTTTTACCTTTTTGTTTCATGAATAATTGGTTATAATTCTTGGTTGGTTAGGTTTATTTTGATGTTTGATGAGTAATTTTACTGAAATAATGTGTTTTTGGGAGTTTTGTGATGTTTTCGGACTTGAAAACTTGTTTTGGATGTCAAGTTTGATTCCTTAGAGGCAAAAATTTTGTTGCAGGAACAGAGACCTGTGCGTACGCACAACCTTTTGCGTACGCACAACCTTGTGCCAGCGCACACCCCTTCTGCGCCCGCACAGGTCGCGTTACACCTTCTGCTCGCAGCGTCCGCACGACGCTGTGCGCACGCATAACCCATTCTCTCTCCCTGTGTGCGTCTGCACATGACCAGGTGTGTCTGCACAGGTCCCTTTTCGAACGTTAATTCAAAAGTGGGAGTGTCACGCTTCAGTTTCCAAAACACACCCCTTTCTTCTTCTTTTCTTCTCCTTGAACCCACACCACCACCCAAACCCCTCTCAACCTTCCGTCCTCCTCGCGTTCACTGCCGGTGAACACAATGCCGCCGCCGACCCCCCCTCTCTTCCCTTTTCTTTCTTCTCTCTCTATCATATTTCCCCTTCTTCCCTTCTCAGTCTCAGTGACCACCACCAGCCCTGGGCCGTGCCTCTTTGTTCTGGCGAGTAGCACCAGCAGCGGCGGACCCTTGTGTCGCTGCAACCCTCTCTATCCCGCCCAACCTTCCTTCATCTTTCCCACTCTATCTGATTCCAGGTGTCATTTTATGCTCTATTTCATTTCTTTCCTTCTTTATTTTTACTGCTTCCTTTTACTTCTGCTTTTAATTTTGTTCTAGTTACTAAGTGGTTTTAGGTTAGATGACTAGTGTTTCTGGATTGAATCTGTGATGTTGGCTGATATTATTGAATGTTGCTGAGACTGGGTGATGTTGGCTGATTACTGTCAAATTTTGCTGAGACTAAGTGCTGTTACTAACTGGACTATGACTGCTGCTATCTAGATTGAACTGTGATTTCTATTGCTAATTTCTGTACACACTGTGCTTGTTGAAACGCCTAAACAAAGTTTTGGTCTGATTTCTTTGTCTGATCAGCATAAACGATTAGATTTTGCTTTCATTGGCATTTTACTTTCATGTTGTGCAAATTTTCTGATGATTGTGGATGTTGCCTGAAATTTATGAGTTATGCACTTTGTGCATTCCTTTTGCTGAAGCATCAATTTGAACTTCATTTTGCTTTGTCATTATCTGGTTTGATGCCAAATTTGCTGTGCATATCATCCTTTGCTAATTAGCCTACAAACTATGCACTTCTTTGCTGACGTTGATCTTGGAACCAATTTGGACTGAAATTTACAACTTTCGTCATTCTATTTGGTACTTTTAAGTGCATAGCATGCTGAATTACTGCATTATGTGCTGACTGCTCACTGCCTGTTGTTTCAATGCCAAACTAGAATTAAATTTGAAACTTTAAAATCTGTTTGGTGCCTTTTGTAGCAGTACATATAATGTTGTTTTGTTAATTGATCAAATGCTTATTCATGTATTTTACGCATCAATGACCATATACATAGCAACTTGTTCCTTCAAGTTTTTGAGCAATGTCCCTTACTTTCAATCGAGCACTGCTTTGGACAAGAGGATATGTATATATGCTCATTCCTTCTTCTCTCAGCATGAATATGTGCATGCTTTCACTATGGCTTTGGTTATTGCCTTTTGTGCCAACATTGGCAAAGTCTTTCAACTTACAAGGCATAATTGCAATAATCAATTTCTTTCAATTCAATTCACTTACATAATGCACCTAAGTCATACCTATGCCTTCGTTGTTTGTCAATTCATTCCATTATTGCTTAGGTTGCTTAATCTTGGGAAAACACATTTCTTTTGAACCTTTAACTGTTATATGCATGGTATCCCTTGATCTAGTATTTGTTTACCTGATTGGCTCTTCTTTGAATTGTTTGATAATATCCTTCTTCTTCCTGTGACTTTTATCTGCCCCTTGAGTTGTATTCTATTTTTGTATTTTTCAGGATGGCTTGTAAAGGGAAGGAGAAAGCTAACCCTTTGGCTCGTCCTTCCCCTGTACCTCTGAGTAGCAAGCCAGAAACATTCATTAATGCTGAAGCCCAAGAAAAATACAAGAAAATAGAACACAAAGCCTTTCACTATGAGCGAAAGCTAAACTTGCCCGAGAAATATGCGGACCAAGTTTTGAACAGATTAAATTTTTATCGTTGGGAGTTCGTAAAATTTGATCCGATGGAAGTTAATGAACACCAGGTCAAAGAATTTTATGCAAATCTCCTAAAGAGGGATGCCCTGACTGTTTTTCTCAGAGGTGTCACTCTGGACACCTCTAATACTGCTTTAGAGGCCCACTTGGGTATTCCGCATATTCCTCCAGGTCGTGACGCCTACACTCAGATAGTGAAAGATTTGTTATTGGGCAAGCTTTCACAGGATGTTGTCCTGAGGAAGATTGGAACACCTGAGGCGAGATGGGACCACAGCAGGGGAGAAAACGTAGTACCGTAGAGCATTGCGTGCACTGATCTCAACCCGGAGGCGCGGATCTGGCAATAGATCATCGCCGACTACATCCTTCCGAGCATGCATGCCACGCACATCAGGGTCCGTGTGGCAGTCCTCCTAAGTTGTATTCAGTTTTTGTCTTTTTCAGGATGGCTCGTAAAGGGAAGGAGAAAGCCAACCCTTTGGCTCGTCCTACCCCTGTACCGCCGAGCAGCCAGCCAGCAACATTCATTAATGCTCAAACCCAAGAACAATACAAGAAAATTGAACACAAAGACTTTCACTATGAGCGAAAGCTAAACTTTCCTGAGAAATATACGGACCAAGTTTGGAACAGATTAAATTTTTATCATTGGGAGTTCGTAAAATTCGATCTGATGGAAGTTAATGAACACCAGGTCAAAGAATTTTACGCAAATCTCCTAAAGAGGGATGCCCCGACTGTTTTTCTCAAAGATGTCACTCTGGACACCTCTAACACTACTTTAGAGACCCTCTGGGGTATTCTGTATATTCCTCCAGGTCGTGACGCCTACACTCAGATAGTGAAAGATTTATTATGGGGCAAGCTTTCACTGGATGTTGTCCTGAGGAAGATTGGCACACCTGAGGCCAGATAGGAGTACAGCAGGGGAGAAAATGCAGTACCGCAGAGCATTGCGTGCACTGATCTCAACCCGGAGGCGCGGATCTGGCAGCAGATCATCGCCGACTACATCCTTCCGAGCACGCATGCCACGCACATCAGGGTCTATGTGGCAGTCCTCTTGTGGGCATTTCTAGAGGGGAAGATGATCTCTGTTCTTCCCGTTATCAGAGATTCTATGTGGAAGGTGACACAACAGCAGAAATAAAATATTCCCTTCCCATCGTTGATCACCAGATTGGCCACTCTATCTGGAGTGGAGAAACGGCCAACAGACTAGACATCTGTCTATATCAGTAAGCAGCCATTTCTTCCATACGGCGACTACGACGGACCGCCACAGAAGAAGAAGAATACCACTAAGCCATCATCATCAGCAGCAGAACCATCAGCATCTCTAGCACCTTCTGTGCCTACACCCCAACTCCAGACATCCTATGACCTGGGTCGGGAGATTTTGGAGACTCTGTACCACATTGTGTGATGCAACGCTCGCCGCTTCCAGTGGATAGTGGCAAAGTTTGACGATCGCGATCCTGGACCACCTCCTCTAGACATACCTGAGCCTAAGTCTGAGAGAGAGGAGCAATCAGCAGAGGAGCCAGCAGCTGAAGCTGGCCAGGCAGATGAGCCCCAGGAGCACATAGGAGTAGAAGCCATAGTGGAGGAGCCTGCAGATCACATTGTTGAGGCCGAGCCGGCAGCTACATCAGAGCCAGCTGGGCAGACATCTGAGGAGCATAGTCCCGAGCCCACCAGCTGGCCGGCCACCAACATCATCGTCTACCACCGTCATCACCACCCACCACTGCCATGCAGTAGAGTTTCCTAGAGTTGATCACCCTGGTCCATTTTGGCACAGAGGACCGTGCTTCATCTAAGTGTGGGTGAGGATCTTCTATTTTTGTGTGTAAATATTCTCTTCCAAACACTTGTCATTTAGTTATTTTCAGTCTTTATTATGCTTTTGTGGATACTTTTAGTACTTTGACTTGTGCACCTTTTATTTTGGTATATATATAGTAGTTGCTTATAGTTATATCTAGTATTGCGCTTTCATTTTGGTATACATATCCATATTGCATTTGCACTGCATGGTACATAGTATAGATATGGATTGTGATTGGATGATGTGAATAGATTATGCCTAGCTCATTTTGATCCTAATTGTTCATGTTACTTTTTGCTTGTTGAAAATTAGGAGAAGAACTAGGAAATTTTGAAAAAAAATAATAAAAAAATAAAATAAAAAGTAAAATTTTTGCATCCATCACAACATACATACATACATATATAGGAAATAATTTCGGTGAAATACAACAAGGCTTTCCAACAATTTTGGGCTTTCTATTGAATTGATTGGAAAACTATATTTTTTCAAACTTGCTTGAATGGAATTCTTTAGAACATAGAAGAGTAAAGAACAAATACTGAAGAGTCCATATTTGATGGTATATTTTGACTCAATTTGGATGGATTCTAGCATATGAACTCACACTTAAGCACCAAAATAGCATACTTTTGTGTTTGATCCCTAATTTGATCTTACATGTGAAAACATGCAATTTTTGTGCTTTAATAGAGCAGATTAATTCCACTTTTATGTCATTCGATGCCGTGATATGGTTTGTGAGTGATTTCAAGCCTTTGAAGGCAAGAATGGATGGCCAAAAGTGGAAGAAGGCATGTACAATGGAGAAAACATGAAGAAAACAAGGAAAAGTTTCTATGTGTGCGTGCGCACAAGTAACCATGCGTACGCACAGGAGCCAAAATAGCAAAGTGTGCGGACGCACACATCCGTGCGTCCGCACAGGACCCAACACGTGATTTCATTAATGAAACACATGCAGTGCATATTTTGGGGGCTTTTGGCCCATTTTGGAAGGCTGAATTGCTGAATTGAAGTGCTATATGAGGGGAGAATCAACACATATGAAAGGAGCTCACTTTTATTTTTAGGTAGTAGTAGTATAGGAAGCTTCCATAGGAGTAGGAGTAGTGTAGCATTGCTCTCTTAGGGTTTAATTTTTATCTCCATTGTAGCATTTTATAGCAAGCTTTAATTTTGGATGTTGATCAACTCTTTTGTAAGTACTCTCAATTTCCTCTTTAATTACATTGTCTTTATTTTCATTTCCTCTTGGTTCAAGTGCTTTATTTATATTTGCAATTTTGAGTTCTTGAAGTTTTGATTGATGAATTTAGTGTTTTATGCTTTCTTTATGCTTGATTACTTGTTTATATTTGGTTTCGTTGATAGTTGGTTATAGCCTTCCAATTTCCTTTGCAATTTTTCATACTTTACTTTTATGCACACAAGGTGTTTATAAAAATGCCAACCTTAGATTTTGAGTAGATTTTCACACCTTGGCTTGTGGTTTGAGTTCCTAGGATAATAGAGTCATAATGTTCGATATTTAGTGGTAATTCTTGGGGAGTTAGTTAGCTCTTGTTTCCATTGACGCTAGCCTTTTATCAACTAGTTTGGTAAGTTGGCTAGGACTTATGGATTAAGGTCAATTATGCTTGCTTGACTTACTCCTCGATGGTTGGGGTTGACTAGGCGAGACTAACTCATGACAATTACCATAGTTATGTTTATGGTGATGATAGGATTCCTTGGATTCTCAATTCCCAAGTCAAGGCTCATTAATGCATTTATAGCATTTTCACTAGTTTTGATCTTGTTTATCTTTGCTTGCGTTAATTCACAATTTTGATCATTGCTTAGTTATTTTATTTCTTAAGTTCTTTCAATCTTTAGTTCTTTAATTGCAAAACCTCCTTTTTCCTCACAACCGAAAGCGTATAACATTTCAGTTGCATTCTTAGGGAGAACGACCCGAGGTTGAAGTACTCTTGATCTTGGTTTATATTTGATCTGAAAATTAAACTTTGTTTGAGAGGGTTGTTTGTTGGTCTAGGCTATACTTGCAAGGAACATATTCTATTTTGAGAAATTCTAGATCGACAATATTCTTCTCATCAAATACCTTGTGAGTTTTTGAGCTATATTGAGTGGTTACATATTTTTAACCATAAAATTTGTTCATTGTGTGTTATATCTCTTCTACAATTGTAATTTTGGTTTTGCTTGATTCCTTATTTCCAATGGTTGATGTTTTGAGTTGCATTGAGCATGATTGAGGCCATAATTGTTTAAAGCTTAACTTTCCCACATAGCCTACCCTTGCATTTACCATTGTTAACCCCTTTGAGCCTTGTTTACCCCATTATTCTTAATTTTAGCACATCACAACCCTAAGTAGAAAACCATGAATCACCTTAGATTATAACCTTGATTAGCTTAAGTTGAAGAGTGTGTTACATTTAAGTGTGGGGGAATCTTTTGGAAAACTTTGGTAGTAAAAGAAAATGTTTAATTTGGGTATTCATTGAAAATTTTGGAAAATGGGAACATTTATGTATGAACTAATTATACCATATGCAATTCTAATTAAAAAGAAAAAATTCTTCATCCTAAAAAGGGCACAAGGGTACTCTAAAGAGTGAAGAAACAAATAAAGGAATTATGTATGTAATGTTTGTGTGAGAAAAGCATACATGAGTGTTAGTAAACAAGAAATGATAGAAGGTTAGGATTGCATTTCTTTGTTTTGATTTGGTCGATATAGGTTGATGTGGAGACTTAAACTAATCAAGGATACAATTGCATTAGTCCACTTGGCCATATCTATCCTACCTTATCCTAACCCCATTACAACCATATGAAGTCCTCATGATAATTGCATCCATGCATCACTTGTTGATTATTTGATGAAAAGCAAATCCTTAAAAGCATGAATGGAAGGAGATTTTAGTGAATTGACCCTAAACACCGAGTGATTTGAGTGTATACACGCCTAGTGAGGGTTCAATTACTCAATTCTATCTTCCACTTCTCTTTATCATGCATTCTTGCAAGTTGCTTATATTTTATAAGTGAATCAATTCTCTAGATCTTGTTTGCATTGAATTAATTCTTTACTTAGCCCTATCACGTTTATACTTGCTTGGAATTGGATTGCTAGTTTATTTCACCAAATTAATAGGACATTATAGATAGATAGATAGATATATAGAATATACATACTTGCATGCATATAGATAGTTGCATTTAATAAGTTGGTTACCCCTTTGATCATTCTCCTTGTTAGTTTAGCATGAGGACATGCTATTGTTTAAGTGTGGGGGAATTGATGAGACCATATTTTTCGATATATTTTGCCTTGATTTGAATGGATTCTAGCATATGAACTCACACTTAAGCACCCAAAATAGCACACTTTTGTGTTTGATCCCTAATTTGATCCTAAATGTGAAAACATGCAACTTTATGCTTTAATAGAGCAAATTAATTCCACCTTTATGTCATTCGATGTTGTGATATGATTTGTTAGTGATTTCAAGCCTTGAAGGCGAGAATGGATGGCCAAAAGTGGAAGAAAGCATGTACAAGGGGGAAAACATGAAGAAAACAAGGAAAAGTACACACAGCGAAGTGTGCGTGCGCACAGCCCTACGCGCGTACGCACAAGCGAGGATTTCCATGTGTGCGTGCGCACAAGCACCTGTGCATGCGCACAAGCACCTGTGCGTACGCACAGGTCAATTTTCAGCCGAGCGTGGAGACACACACGTCTATGCATCCGCACAGGTCCCTGCACGTGATTGCATTAATGAAACACGTGCTGCACGAATTTGGAGGCCCTTGGCTCATTTTTGGAAGGCTGAATTACTAAATTGGAGTGCTATATAAAGGAGACTTCAACACTTATTAAGGGGGCACACTTAGATAGTTTTTGGAGGGTAATTAGGAGTAGGAGTAGGAGTAGTGTAGCATTGCTCTCTTAGGGTTTCATTTTCCATTCTCATGTAGCCTTTTATAGCAAGCTTAATTTTGGATTTTGATCATCTTTAATTGTAAGTACTCTTTAATTTCACTTTAATTGCATTGTCTTTATTTTCATTTCCTTTGGTTTAAGTTACTTTGTTCATATTGCAATTTTGTGTTTCTTGAAGTTTTGTTCAATGAGTTTTCTGTTTCATGCTTCCTTTATGTTTGATTGCTTGTTTACATTTGGTTTTGTCGATAGTTGGTTATAGTTTTATCATTTACCTTGCAATTTCCCATGTTTTACTTTTATGCACACAAGGTGTTTGTAAAAATGCCAACTTTAGATTTTGAGAAGATTTTCACACCTTGGCTTGTGGTTTGAGTTCCTACGATACTAGAACCATAATGTCCGACATTTAATGGTAGTTCTTGGGTAGTTAGTTGACTCTTGTTTCCATTGACGCTAGCCTTTTATCAACTAGTTTGGTAAGTTGGTTAGGACTTATAGATTAAATTTGCTTGACTTACTCCTCGATGGTTGGGGTTGACTAAGTGAGATTGGCCCATGATAATTACCATAGTTGTGGTTATGTCGATGATAGGATTCCTTGGATCCTCACTCCCAAGTCAAGGCTCTTTATTGCATTTATAGCATTTTCACTAGTTTTGATCATGTTTCCTTGTCGCTTACATTAATTCACAATTTTGATCATTCTTTAGTTCTTTTATATCTTAAGTTCTTTCAAGATTTAGTTCTTCAATTGCAAAAACCCCCTTTTCCTCACAATTGAAAGCGTATAACACTTCAATTTTATCCTAGGGAAGAACGACTCGAGGTTCAATTACTCTCGGTTATTTTAATTTGAATTTAAAACATTTGATTTGGGAGTTAGTTGTTGATCTAGAATATACTTGCAATGAAGGAATTCTATTTTGTGAAAATCTAGATCGACGATAAATCTCTATTCATCAACTGGACTTTTAGAGAAGACAACTCGCATGCCATGTGAGAAGTCTTCAGTTGGAATCTTCTTGTTCCACCAGCCTTTGGGTACCTTTTTCTTGGTGCCTTCTTTCTCAGTAGCTGGTGATGGATGCCCAACACCAAACTTAGGCTTGATGTCTGGGGGCTCTATAAGACTCTGCACTGAGAGAGAGGGTTGAAATACTAAGTGTTGCATAGTGGTACCTTCTTTATCTGATGGAGAGCGAGGGTTGGAGATCTTGAACAGGATGTGATCCTCCCATAGCCTCAGAACTAATTCTCCTTTTTCCACATCAATTAAGGCCTTCGCAGTAGCCAGGAAAGGCATTCCAAGGATGATAGAGTTGTCTCTGTCCTCCCTAGTGTTAAGTATCAGGAAGTTTGCCAGGAGAACCTTTACAAGGACATTTTCCACCATGCCATGTGCCCGTTTAAGGGACTTATCTGCTATCTCCAGTTAGATTCTGGTGGGTTGCACCTCCTAGATCCCCAGCTTCTTCATCATAGAGAGAGGCATAAGATTAATATTAGAGCCAAGGTCGCATAATGCCTTCTCAAAGGTAATGGTCCCTATAGTACAGGGAATCATGAAGCTTCCAGGATTTTACAGCTTCTGAGGTAGCCTCTTCTGAACCAGGGCATTACACTCCTTGGTCAGTACCACAGTCTCATCTTCCCTTATCGTCTTCTTGTTAGAAAGTAAACTTCTTAGACATGCCATAGAAGGGGATTCTTTTCCAACACCTCTGCAAAAGAGATGGTGACTTGCAGCTTCTTGAAAACTGCTAAGAACTGAGCAAGTTTCTCATAATCAGGCTCCTCCTCTACGTTCGGGGAGGAATGCTCTTTAGGCTCCTCCATCTTCATAGGGGCATTCATGGGGACACTCCCAGTATCCTCTTAAGCCTTGATCTCCTTCAGTTCCTCAATAGCAAGCTCCTCCTTGGGTTTGGCCTTAGCTTTCATAGTGAGGGCTTTGCACTCTTCCTTTGCATTCACCTCAATGCTGCTTGGAAGAGTGTTGGAGGTGATCTCTTGGAGCCTCTTGCTCAACTGACCTACCTGTATCTCCAAGTTCTGAATGGAAGACCTAGTTTCTGCAATAAAACTATGAGTGGTCTTGGCGAGGTTAGAGATTATATTAGCCAGGTCAGAGAGGCTTTATGTGGGAGTCTCCATCTGCTGCTAAGAGGGTTGGAACGATATAGTGTTGAACCGGTTCTGGTTCGTTCCACCTTGATTGTTGTTGAAGCTTTGTTGAGGCCTCTGCTGATCTCTCCACCCAAAGTTAGGGTGGTTCCTCCATCCCTGATTGAAAGTATTCGAGTAGGGAATGTTATTGGAGGTTTTGGAGGAGTTTCCCATGTAGTTTATTTCCTCCATGGTGGTCCATGCAGTGTCATCAGTGCCTACTTCAAATGTTGTCTCTGGAGAGTAAGCGGCTAAGCTCTGTGCTCCACTCAAGTATTGAGAGCTCATGTTTATCTGCTGGGACATGAGCTTATTCTGAGCAAAGATGGCATCCAGAGTGCTAACCTCCAGAACTCCTTTTTTTTGAGATGCCCCATTGTTCACAAGGTTCCTCTCAGAAGTGTACATGTATTGGTTGTTAGCAACCATGTCAATGAGCTCCTGCGCCTCCTCAGGCGTATTCTTCATGTGAAGTGAGCCATCGATAGAGTGGTCCAATGACATCTTGGACATCTCAGAGAGGCCATCATAGAAGATCTCCAATATGGTCCATTCTGCTATCATGTCAGGAGGACATCTCCTGATCAATTACTTATACCTCTGATGTGACCAGAAATTGGCAAATTAAAAATTATTAAAATATATACATTGCAAGTATAGTTCTTAACTCGCCAGAAATCCACTTATCAATTTAGAAAGGTGTCACAGAAATTTGAAATTAAAATACTAGGAGTATGAATCCCAGGTCGTGTCCCAACGAGTTGCAGAAAAATGTGCTCTTTTATTAATCAGATGTTTTCAAAAAGGTTTGAGGTGAGTAAACAGAAAATTAAATTGGAGAATTTGAATAATGTAAATAAAAGCCTTGACTGGGAGTTGATTAGTTGGAAGCCCCATTATTGTTGAATTACCCTCTAGATTAATTGATAATTAAAGGTTATCCTGTTTAGTTATCTCTTACTAGGTAAGGGAAAGTCAAACAAGTTGGAATGCTACGTTCGTTCACACGTTGCAACCCACTTAATTAAAAGGGATTGGTGTTAGTGGCTAGAGGGCAATCCAACAATAAACCTAATTACAATCTTTCTTTTAAGCCTTCCAACTCAATGGTTCCTTTCAATCAACTCCCCATCAAGTTAGGGAACTACTCGCTCATTGTGAATGTAAAATTCATAACATATGAAAGGGAATTGAAGAAAGACATTGTAAATAAAAATCAAAATAATCAATTAAAAATAAAACTAATCCTTGTATTAAATAATCCTAAAAATATTCCAATGGTAAAATTAAGCAAAGCAAAGGACATGGAAAAGTAAAGCCAAGTAAAGAAAACGAACTGGAATGACGAAGTCTTGATGAGGTAATCACTCTTCTCAGTATCCCAACGCAAAAAGTGGTAGAAAAATAAAATCCCAAGAACTATCAACGTGTAGAGAGAAAAACCTAGAGGAGGAGTAAAAATTAGATCTAAACTAAAACTGTGTCGAATGAATTATTGTTCTGGTTTCTGCATGTTCCCTGGCTTTAGTCTACTGTTCTGGGCCGAAAATTGGGTCAAAATAGGGTCCAAAATGGCCCCCAGCGAATTCTGCAGATTATACAGATCGCGCACGTCACGCGATCGCGTCATCCATGCAGACGCATCATTCGCGTTTTTTCTTGCCACGCGTTCGTGTCGTCCACACTTCTGCGTCACTTGTGCTTTTCCAATCCGCGCGGTCGCGTGAGCCATGTGGCCGCGTCACTTCTCGCTGGTTATCTCCTCAATTTCTCGTGTTCCTTCCATTTTTGCTAGCTTCCTTTCCAATCTCCAACTCATTCATGCCCTATAAAGCTTGAAACACTTAACACATAGATTACGACATTGAATGGAATAAAGGAGAATTAAAATGCATAATTAAAAGTCTCTAGGAAGCAGTTTTCAATCATGTAATAATTTCAGGAAGGAAATACAAATGCATGCTAAATTAATGAATAAGTGGGTAAGGATCATGATAAAATCACACAATTAAACACAATATAAACCATAAAATAATGGTTTATCAACCTCTCTCAAGCTTCATAGAGGGACTCTCCCTCTTTCTATCTGAAAGTATGGACTTCCACCCTAAGCTTATTTAGCTTCTGAGGTGGAAAGAACTTGGTCAAAATCCATTAACCACCTTCTCTGAAGTGTCTAGGCTCTCCTTATGCTCAGAATCTAGCCATAGCATTACTCTATCCCTTACAATAAAGGGGAAGAGCATGAGCTTGTAAACCTCTGGATTTACTCCATTAGTCTTGACAGTATAACAGATTTGCAGGAAGTTAGAGATGAATTTGTTGGGGTCCTCCTATGGGAGTACATGAAATTGGCAATTCTGTTGTACTAGAGTGACCAGTTGAGGCTTTTGCTCAAAGTTATTTGCACCAATGGCAGGTATGGAGATGCTGTGCCCATAGAAGTCAGATGTGGGTGCAGTGTAAGATCCAAGGACCTTTCTTGCATCTCCTCCAACTTTGGGATTAGCTGCCATTGTTGTATCTTCAGCTTCCTACTCAAGAGCTTTCGTGAGATTTCCTTTGGTTCTGCTAGCCTGAGCTTGTTGCGTACGCCTCCTTAAGATTCTCTCAAGTTCAGGATCAAGATCAAAGATTGTTTTCTTATCCCTATTCCTGCTTATAAACAAGAAGAAAGAAATAAGGAAGTGTAAAAAAAAAGAGTCTCTATGTTAGAGTATAGAGGGATCCTGGTGAGAAACTCAAATAAAGAGAAAAGAAAATAGAGGTGTCTTTTATCTAAAAAGCGTTTTCCAAAATAAAAAGAGAGACGTAATTTGAAAATTTTTGAAAAAAATGAGAGAGAAAAAAGTTAAAAGGTTTCAAAATAGAAGAGAAAGAAAAATTAAAGAGAAAAGACACTAATTTCAAAAAATTTAAAAAGGAAAAACCCTAAAAGACACCAAACTTAAAAATTTTGAAATCAAACAATGGAAAACACAAATAAAATTTCGAACAAGAGAAAAGAAACCAAGAATAATTTCAAAAAATCAAGAAAAGAAAAGTCAACAAAAACCAAAAGGATACCAAACTTAAAATTTGACATAAGACTCAAAAAGAAAAAGATGGCAAAAGATAAATTTTTAAAAAAAATTTCAAAAAGAAACAAAGAAAGTTTGAAAATTTTAGCAAGAAACACAAACAAAAGTAAGACTAGTAAAAAGTACCTGATTTAAGCAGCAAGATAACATGTAATTTGTCAATCTCGAACAATCCCCGGCAACGGCACCAAAAACTCGGTGCGCGAAATTGAACTCGCACAACTTCACCGGCAAGTGCACCGGGTCGTCCAAGTAATACCTCAGGTGAGTGAGGGTCGATCCCACAAGGATTGTTGGATTGAGCAATCAATGGCTATGCTGCATATCTTAGTCAGGCGAATAGAAAGATAGTGGTTATTGTTGTAGGCACATAAACAAGAAAATAAAGAAAACAGTAAATGATGGATTGATAAACCATTATTTTATGATTTATATTGTGTTTAATTGAGTGGTTTTATCAATTCTTCACCCACTTATTCATATGATTTGCATGTATTTACAATTCCTTCCCAAAAATTGTCCATGGTTGAAAACTTGCTTCCTATAGATCTTTTAATTATGTATTTTTATTCTCCTTTGTACCATTTGATGCCGTGATCCGTATGTTAAGTGTTTCAGGCCTCATAGGCAGGAATGGCTTAGAGAATTGAGAAGAAGCTTGCAAAAATGGAAGGACCAAAAGAAACAAGGAGATGACCAGTGAACACTGACGCGAGCGCATGGCCCACTCGAGCGCGCAAAATGGAGAATTCGCAAGCGATGCAAACGCGTGCCTGACGCAATCGCGTAGATCGGAGTCTGCACGAATGACGCGAACGCATGGACGATGCGAACACGTGACAAGGAAAACCGTTGAATGACGCGAACGCATGGACGACGCGTACACGTGACTTGTGCGATCTGCAGAAATTACAGAATACGCTGGAGACAATTGCCGGCCGCGTTTTAACCTAATTTTTGGCCCAGAAACACATAATAAAGCGAGGGAACATGCAGAAACTCAAATCACATCGACACACATTCATTTACATTTATATTAGGATAGTTTTAGTTTTAGATTTGAATTTTACTATTCCTTTACATTCATTTACATTTATTGCATTTGCTTTGGATATTGAAGAGTCATTACCTCCGTGGAAGTACTATTCTAGTTTGTTTCCCTATTCTCCTACTCTTTTGGTTATTTATTATTCTTGTTTAGATATTTATGTTATGTTTGAATTTATCAATACAGTTCACTACCTTTTCCTTTAATCAATTTCCAATCCTTATTTTATTTATCATGTTTTCTTCTACTATTTCTGCAAGCGTTTTATTCTTGATAATGGAGTAGAAATTTGACTTGACATGGGGGTTAATCAAGAGAAGATACTTGAGTTGGAATGCTCAAGTGCTTAATTAAATTGGACGCTGTTAGCTAATTCTATACCTACTAACGCTAGATTTCCCCAAGGGAGAGGACTAGGAATTGTGGGTGAGAGTTAGTTTAATCACCATATTTTCTCTTACTTAGTAAGGGTTAACCGAGTGAGAACAGCAACCTCTCTACACTACACTTGAGTAGATCCCAACAAGGATAGAAATTCCACTTGAATATTCCCCCAGTCAAGGCCTTTCATTTAAAGTATCAATAATTATTCTTAGTTTATTTTTATTACTTTAATCTTTAATCTTTTTAATTACTCATTATCAAAACTCAAATTTTCTGAAAACCCCTAGTTAATAAAATAGCACTCTTCTAAATTGGTGAGGTGGATTTTAGCTGGTTAAGATCTATACGTGCAACGCTGTTCTCTTAATTGAGATCTCTTAATTAGTCAACTTCTGCCACGCATCATGGATGTAGAAACAGTAATGAGAAAATAGTTAAGGTCTCGGATGTGCTTTGTCTTTCTGGATTAATACTTCTTACTGACTACTTTAATAATGAATGATTCGTTCTATGGCAAAGCTGTAAGTGATTAACTCATGTCCTCTCATCAAGTTAATCTCCTCTAATTCATATCAAATGCCGTTGTCAGTGGTCATTCAATATGAATGAGAGTGAAGCTCACGCAATTCATCCTCCTTTGTGATCCTACTTAAAACGCCACACACAAGGTCAGATCTTCCGGATCTAATAATTAAGCTCAATGTTCTAGCCTTAGTGCCACAAAAACCTCATCACCCATAACTAACTGAATTATATGTCACATATCCCCGATTAGCCCAGATGAATTATTGGTTCAAGTGATGTATTCTCAAGCTTTAACTCAATACTATCCAGGTCAGGACTCGTAAGAACTCATGTAGAAAAAGGGACATACCCAGTCTCATTTGGATGAACAACGACAATACATCATAGAATGGAATCAAACATATATTGAAATAGAAAAAGTAATAATATTAATCCATAGGAATCAGCAGAGCTCCTAACCTTAACCTAGGAGGTTTAGTTTCTCATAATTTATAGAGAAAACTAAGGTCTGAAAGTAATATTCTGTCTCTCCCTAGACCTAGGTGATCTCCTCTTTAAATAGGAGATGCTAACCCTAAAAGATGTTAATTTAAATTTAAAATATACAAAGATAAACGAAATTAAGCTAAAGAATACTGAAATCTACTTTAGGCCTACTTTGGTCTTGTGCTTCATCCATGTCTAGAGTTTAACTTGCAGTATGGGCATTGAACGCCAGTTAGGGGGTGAGTACATGCTCCCTTGGTCCCTTGGTTGCGTTGAACGCTAGTCTTGGGCGTTTAATGCTGGGCTTTGATCCTTCTTGGGTGTTGAACTCCAGATGTGAACGTTCAATGCCAGTTAGTGGCAGTGATCTGGAAAAGAAGTATAGACTCTTATATATTGCTGGAAAGCTCAAAAAATTAGCTTTCCAACGCCATTGAGAATGCATCAATTGGATCTCTGTAGCTCAAGATGTGTTCGTTGGAATGCACAAAGGTCAATATTTGACATCATCTGCTATCCTTTCTTCATATCTGAACAAGACTTTGCCAATCTTGCTAATTTCGCCCAAAAATCACCTAAAATCATAGGAAAAATACAAAAACTCAAAGTAGCATCCAAATATGAATTTTTGGACTAAAACATAATAAAATTAATAAAATCTAACTAAAAATACTATGAAAATGCTATGAAAAAGCGTATAAGATATCCACTTATCATTTAGATTAGAATTTTTCACCCAAAAATTGGCCGATTGGTCGGACGACCTCCCCACACTTAAAAGTTTGCAACGTCCTCGGTGCATTCAAAGATGAGCAACAGGGTACGGCGACTACACGGATTGCCACCTTTAGCTAGTGGATCAACCTGATACTGCATGATCTTTCTTCTGCTTTCCTTTTTGCTTATGGTGAACTATACTAAAATATAGAAAACAAGATAGTAAGATGAGTAAATGCAAAAGCAAGGAAGAATAGATTGTCGGAATGAAGTAAGAATCCCTAAAATGAAGTGAATGAATCAGTGTGTGACATGGATGAAAATAGTGAGTGAATTCTAAGTTGCTCACGGTCTAGAACTTACACACTAGCATTTAAAAGTTGTCACAACTACACAAAAGAAGTATGCACTTCACTCATTTTAGTGTGCTTGAGATACTTCAAAGAAAACTTGTAGGTTACGATAAACAAACAAGCAATAAAAAAGCACGAAAGCACTCAGGCAATAATCAAGCAATTGTGAAATAGATATTGAATGGACATTGGAACTCGCACTTCGAACAATGACACACTTTGAATTTGATTTTTGCATCACCTAATTAACATAAAGCGGAAAACATGGGTGTTATGCAACTTAAGAAAAGAGAGATATAAGGTGAGATCAATCATATAGCAAGCATGGGTGCTATGCAAGTTAAGAAAAGAGAGATATAAGGTGAGATCAATCACATAGCAAGCATGGTGCACAAAGCTAAAAAAGCTAAAAAAATATGTCACTAGGTAAGCTTACGATCCAATTTCACAATTCCACAATCTTAATGCATGAACTAGGTGACGTAAATAAAGAACAATCATAAACAAGCATTCCTAACAAAAAATGCATCAACTACATACAATTTCCTAATAATGGATAGTGAATTCAAATTACATGGTGGCAAGCTACAACATGCAATCTAGAAATCCAAAAACATTCTTGAAGGCAATGTCATAAGTACTTGGCATGTGCAAAATTAAGCATGTAGAATTTGATACCAAGCAACAACATATAATAATCCAACAATGAATAATTCAGCAGCAAGAAACAGCAAATCAGATTAATAGTCCAACACCTTTCACCTAACTAACCTATGCTAACAAGTTAATCTACTAAAACAAAAATTCAAACTAACTAACAAATGGAAATGGTGGTAGATGATGAATGGTGGAGTATGGTGGTTGAAGGAGGGAAAGAATAGAAAAGAAGAGAAAAGAAGAGAAAAAGAGAGAAGAAAAGGTTGTACGTACGCACCACTGAGCATGCGTACGCACGAGTTAGGGCGCAGAGAGTAAGGCCGCGTATGTGAGCAGTTGGTACACAGGTGGTAGCTTCTGTTTGGCCCGGTCGCATACGCGGCAAGTGGCTGTGCATGCAAGATGGTCCAATTTTGGGGTTATGCGTATGCATGGTTGGTTTTTTTTGTAACATAACAAAACTTAAAAATTAAACACAACTTTTTAACTAGATTCAACTATGCAATTCAAAATAAAAATTCATGATCCAAAATCAAAGTCCAAAAACTATGTAATTCTACTATGCAACTATGCACATTCTAAAACAAATCAAAATCCGAAAATTGCCTAGATTTCTAACATCCAAAAATTTATTCAACTATTCCAATTAAACTAAAATCTATCAAATCAATATAACACTTAAGAGACATATTTACAAAAATGAAATAAAGAAGGAAAGTCAAAAGGTTTTACCATGGTAGGGTGTCTCCCACCTAGCACTTTTGGTTATTGTCCTTAAGTTGGACAATTGATGGGGTTCTTGTCAAGGTGGCTAGTGCTTGAATTCTTCCATGGATCCCTACCAATGTTTACATTTCCAATAGCCTCCGGAATTCCAAACTAGGTGCACCAAGCTTCCAAGAAATCTCAAGCAAGTAACAAGACCCCAAAGTTGTTGATTCTTACATTGTATTCCGGGGTCCCAAACCTTGTTTGTCAACACGCTTTCTTCTTATTGATCATTACAATTCCAATCGGGTGGCTAGCACATAGAATTCTTGCTCAAACACCAAATCATCCTCCTAGACTCATACAATTTAGCATTCCTCCAACCATGCGACCTAAGCCTTGAAGGTTCAACCTTAATGACCCTAACATTATTTTGCCAACCACTACACAACTCTCTCTTACTCTTTAATCCATAAAGAGCTCTAAGTTGAGCATCCGTTTCAAGCAAACCATATTCAAGTGGGACAATAAAACTAAGAGATATGAATTTTATCCACTCAAATGATATGATGGACAGTTGCTTAGTGAGAGAGGCTCCAACTGGCTTTAGCAAAGTGATTGCAACTCCCTTTTACTCCTCTTTGATAGCTACCACCCTTGACATGCTTCTTCAATTACGATTTCTTATCACCAACTACTTCTACACATTTCTCATTGCTCAAGTCATGTGTTGGAGGTTTTATACAGTCCTCCTTATCATCAATTTCACAACACAATGAGGAAGGTTCAACAATCTCAACTAGCACATTAGTTGGTGTGGAATCATCTTCAATAGCGGGGCTAGCTTCTTGCTTAACTTCTTCCAATCTTTCATCATTCACAATATGTCTTGGAGGTTGTGCACCATCCCCCTCAACATCAATTTCAAGTTTAATAGAAGAAGGTTCTACAACTTACACAAAATTATCAACAACATTAATTGGTGTGGAAGTGTCCTAAAGCTTGGAATCCACTTCATTCTCAACTTCACCTAAGTCTTCAACCACTTCTTTCTCTTCAACAATTTCGGCTTTCTCCACTTGTTCTAATACAAAAGCCAACTCCTCATTCTCCACTTGAGTTTCCAGTCTCTCTTTCACACTACGCTCTTCAATTGATTTTCCATATGTAGCCATGGGTGTGCTTTGATTGTTTAAGCATTGGGAGACTAAATTGGTTGCTACCTCTTGAAGAATTGTATAAAGCTCCTTTTGCTCTTGAAGAATTGAAATAAGAGTGTCATCCGTTGGGGGTGGGGTGGATAATAGGGCTCCTTATTTGAGAGAAAGGGTTCATAATAGGGAGGTGGTTCATATTGGTGAGAATATAGAGGTGGTGTATATCGAGGTGGTGTATATAGAGGTGGTAGTTCTTGGGAGTATTGATGTTGGAATTGTGGTGGCTCTAAGTATGGTTCATATGGCTCATATGGTTGTTAGTATGGTGGATATGGGCTAGGAATATGGAAGTGTTTGGTGATATGGGGCTTATGAGTAAGGAGGTTGAGAACAATGTTGCAGAATTGGTTCATATTGGTGTGCACTATGGGGAGGATTATGATCATTGTTGGATGGAGGAAATTGGTATGGATACCATGAGGTCCGTTCATAAGGTCCCATAGCGCATACCATCATTGAAGCTCTCATTTTCTACAACATAGTTGTAACCAAATCATAGCCAAAAAGGTGAGAATTCATAGTGAACAGAGAAAATAATAAAAAAAGCTAATAAGAATGAAAGAAAACAAACTCCTACAACTAGCAAAAACTAACAAAGAAGCAAAAGGCAAACATATTCACAAAATTCACATATATACAATAACCAATAACAATCGCACATTTTCAATTCCCTGGCAACAGCGCCAAAAACTTGACGTAGAAAAATCGTCGGTTAGGAACTTTCACAAAATAATCTCGTCGAAGTATAGCTACAAACCAACAATCAACCCTCAAGATTAATTTGTTTGTCACAAGTGCAAACCAATAAAAACCGAAAGTATTTAAACCTTGAGTCGTCTCTCAAGAAATTGCAGGAAAGTGTGCATGTTATTGGTTATGAGGTATTTTTGGGGTTTTGGAATGATGGGCAAGAAATATAAATTGAACTAAGACAATTAAAGATACCAACTAAGAAAGGTCTTGGCAAGGCTTCAGAATTGGAATTTCTATCCTCATTATTATCCTCAATTGTAATGGTAAATGTAGTTTGCTCTCACTTAGTTATCCTCTAACAATTGAAGAAAAGTCAACTGAGCAAAATTAACTCTAATCCACAAGTGTCAATTCCTAGCGAAGGACTAGATTTAGTGGAGTTCAAGCTAACTAGCAACCTTCAATTACCAAACAACACTAGATTTTGATAATTCAAGAGTCTTCAAGTTACCAACCCAAGCCAAGAAAAGAAAATTCTACTCTAAAACCCAACCAAATATTTTATCAAACACTTGGAAGGCATAAAATGAAAGCATGATAAAATAACAAGAATTAATAAAATCTAAGGCCAACAATTGCAAGATAACAATAACAACAATTAAAGAAAGTGACAATGATCATGAAAACAGAAATTGCATTAAAGAGAATCAAATTAACATGAGTTCATAAAACTAGAAGTAACAAAATAGAGAAATTAACAAGAGAACTAAGAGAATTAAGGCAATTGAACAAAAAAAAGTAGATGAAACTAGCTCAAAACAAGAATTAAAACCTAAATCTAAGAGAAATTTAACCTAAATCTACCCTAATTTTAGAGAGAAGAGAGAGCTTCTCTCTCAAGAATATGACCTAAAACATGCTCCTAAACTAAAACTAATTGCTCTCCTTTTATCCTTCTTGAATTTAGCTTCAAATAGCTTCAGAAATGAATTGGATTAGCCTTTGGAAGGCCAGAAATCGCGACTCACGTGTTGCATTTAATGAAGTCACGTGATTGCATTCGTGCGTGCACATGCCTGACCATGCGTACGCATGGTTGTAAAAGTGCAATCGTGCGTACGCATCAATTCCTATGTGTATGCATGGCTGTAAAAATTGCAATTGTGTGTATGCATGAATGTTTGTGCCTACGCATGGTCGTAAAATTCTCCAAACTCTATTTTTTCATGAATTCTTCACTTTTTACATGTTTTCTCCTCACTCCTTCAATCCATACTTACCTTGTAAATCTTAAATCACTCAACAAACACTTCAAGGCATCAAACGAAATCAAAGTAAATCAAATTTAGCAAATTAAGAACCTAAAAAACATGTTTTCACTCTTAGACACAATTTAGGAAGAATCCATAAAACTATACTATTTTAGTGAATAAATGTAAGAGAAGTCAATAAAATTCACTCAATTAAAGCAAATAAATACTATAAAATATGAATTTATCAGAAGAATAAAGGGATGGGGGGAGTGAAATTCGAGAGGACAGAGGAGTGATGAGTGATAAGTAAGGATGATTTGATAGGGAGTGATTTCGGTAATAAAATTTGAAATTTGAGAGCTGAAAAGTGAGTACATGGAACTGGAAGAAAATAAGGCGTGCCAGTGTTATAGAAGTCGAAGAAGTGAAGGAAAAAGGGAAGTTCAGACTTTGTACATTATTTTATGCATACGTATCGTTGTTGGCACTTGACAAATGCAGTATTTCGTTGGTAAAATATCATTTTTCCGATAGGCAAATACTCTCTTCTATAACGTGCTACGGTTTGATGTTTATTGTTCATTTGTTCGTTTCTTTTATTCAGCAGTATGGCAGCAGTCAAAGATGATAAATCGAATTCTATCCATCATATTCTAATATGATTTTTTTTTTTTTTTTAAAATGACCACCAGATATTGCGGGAAGGTAAACAAGAAATCAGGTGCGACTAGGAGTTACGGCAATACAAATACGTTTTAAAAGGAAACGGATAGATTCTGAAAGGGGGAAAAAATTACTAGACAAACATCTCGGATAAGATAAAGATTTATTTACTTTGGGTTTGGGTACATTAAAATTCAGTGAAGAAGCATGCGCTTCCAATACAGAGTGTTCTACTTGACGCAGCTTGATTCATTTACAGATTCGGGCCCTAGCTCACTTGTGAAGAACACCCTTCCTGGGAAGCTTCGGTTTCTTATGAGTTTGGCGCTGCCATGCAAATAAAATAAAGGAAACGTTGGATACACAACGGGTTGAAATAAGTGCAAACTCTCAAGTGACAAATCAAATGCATACCTTCTGTTTTTCCAGGGCCTCGAAATCTGTTCTCTCCTTCCACTTACTCTTGCTTAATTTTATCGGCCGATTTCCAACATATTTACCTGAAATCAAGGCATAAATCAGCATTCATTTATCATTGCTTGTGTGTCAATATTCTCATCCCACATGGACTCAGTGACGAGTATTACATGAGCAATTCATGCAAAAGAAGATTTAAAAAAAAAGAAAGAAAAAAGTGTGTACCTATTTTTAAAGTAGGAAGTCTTCCATTATTTTTAAAGTAGGAAGTCTTCCATCCAAAAGATAAAGATTAAATTTATAAGAAACTAAATATATTAGAAGTTTCAAAATTTTCAAAAAAGAAAAATCAACACTTGTTAGGAGAAACCGAACCCCTATTTCATCATAATTAATTAGTGTCATGATTGCATACCCTTATAGCAGTGTTATACCATACTGCATATACTAAAACGTCACATAATGTAACTGAAAAACCATATATCACCTAATTTTCAGTTTTTTCATAAGGGTTAGTGATGTAAAAGAAACCAGGAAAATACACATAAGAAGTGGAGAGAAGACATGCATAGAAACAGTCTGCAACTTACGGACCATTCATTTCTTTAAGAGCAGCAGCAAGGTCAGAAGGACTGGCAAAGCTTACAAAACCATAGCCCTTTGTTTTCCCAGTCCGTTTATCTCTGACAACCTAAAAAGGATCAAGCAAACCTCAATCAAAAGATTGCATGAGAAATCATGAGTAGGATACATGATGATGAATAAATACTTAATCAGAAAACCACATTTGAAATCATATTGAAACTTCCTGAACCCTTTGAATTGTAATTTTTCTTTTTAAGTTATATACATATATAAAACAATCTGCCAAGTTGGTGGTGTTAGTTTGATCTGGAATTTCCACCAGCTTAATAATATACTGATTGTTCACAAGAGATCTACCAGACAGGGGAAGCCTTGACCAAAGACTGGATTAAAACATAAGAGACAGTGAATAGCTTGCTCCAAAAAATCCAAATAGGTAAGAATCTACACATCTCAAGTTTTTGAACAAAAGCAATTAAACTTATAAACCCCAGTGGAAGATTCCATGTTCCTGTTATCCAATTAACTTCTCTGAATTTCTACTGACTATAACGCAAAGTTGCAAATCAAATAGAACCTAGCAATTGAATATTATATGTTGATCTTAACTATTCATAACAAATACTAGTCAGTCAACATGGATCTCACTAACTTTAAGATCTTATGAGAAAAGGAAATCAACAAAAAGAAATGTAGAAAGCAAAAGTCGCAACAATAATTTCCAATGAACTGACTATTCACATTTAAGAGAATAAACTATGTCACCGTTAAAAAATTTGAATTGTACTTTGATTTGTGGACGATGAGCAATGACGAGGAAAGCTGGAGATGACAAGATATCATATCAATTTAATCACAAGAATATCAAATCGAATGTAAATTATGAAGCAAGACCTACCTTAAGGTACAAAACCCATTAACAATGTCACTTCAAACAAAAATCTGAAGACGAAATAGAAAATGCTCACACTATCCAATCATTACTGAAAATACAAGAATTTGGAGTCAAAATAGGAGAACCACTTACCCGTGCCATGCTAAAGGAAGGGAAACGTGAAAATGCTTTGGTAAGAACATCGTCATTCACTTCATTACCAAGGTCACCACAAAAGAGCCGATAATCATCTGAAAATTCAAGGCTCAAGCAAATAAGATAAATCTCTAATCCTTATCAAAGTTTATGTGGGGACACATCATTCAGGAGAGAGGGAGAGATTTGTTTTTGGGGGGATTGTCCATTAAATCTAACGCCGTATCCCGCATAAAACTAGAAGCTGTGTGATAGAAAAGCTTAAAGATCCTACGCGAATTTAAATTTTAGTTAAACGCGAGTTCCACATTCATCATTTCACAACACCTCGTCAGTAGGAGTTTCAAAACAACATCATATCACCTTGTTTTGCCGTAAAATTTACCTTCTCCATTGCATTAATATATCATGTCTACCACTACCAGTTTGCTAGCGTAATCACATCACACTTTCCTCATAGCCTAGACACCCACCATCTGCTACACTACAATTTAAGAACTCAGAACCCTAAGAAAAACCTTCTAAACCATACATTCAATTCCCAAAATAGAGAATCCAAATAACTTCCTGAAAATCCAAATTAACTATTCAAACACCTTTCACGACCAAACTCAATAAACATCGACTCAAAATAGTAACGAAAAGCCATGATGATGATGATGATACCTTCGGGCCACTCAGCAAGAATAGGATCCTCCCATGTTTGACCAGCAGCTTTTCGAGGAACTGCTTTCTTCTTCGCCTGCGCCTTGTTCTCCGCCTCGCTGCTCGCAATCGCCGCCTTCACGCTCTCCAGCGCCTCCGGCGTTATTATCTGCGCATCCCTCTCAAACAACTGCTGCGACTGTTCAATTTATTTAAAAAAAAAGGGGTTTAATCATAAAATGAGGGGGCCTCTATTCCAAACCTATGATTCATGAAAGTCCTATTTGTAAATTAAATTTCTTTAATGAGTCATCCTAACCCAATTCAAATGAGTTAAAATCCACTACCTTAAATATTATCTTCAAAAACCAAAAAAAAAAAAAAAAAAAAAACACACACACACAGAGATACACAAAAACCTACCGGATATTGCGGTAAGGAGTACACGCCAGAAACCGGAGCCGGAGAGACAGGGCCGATGACCGGAAGCGAAGGGATTTGTACTGCCGGAGCCGCAGCGTACACCGCAGCGGCGTAATTCGCCGGTGTGGCGGCGGATTGCTGGAGGTGGAAAGGAACGGGGAAGTAGGTAGGGGCGTTGGAATAGGTGAAATGCGATTGCGATGCTGAGGAAGACGATGCAGCCATGAAAACAAAATCTAACGAATCACAGCTTCGAATGGAGCTTTTGAACTGTGATTCAAATGAATTGAGAATTGAAAATGGTGGCGCTTTCGATTTTGCGGTGGTAGTTGCGTTAGGGGTTTCCGATTCCGTTGGACAATGATACTTCTCTGGTGGTTGTTCCAGATTGCTCTGGAATTTCTTCGGGGTTCTAGGTGGGCCCTGCGTTTGTTTACAGGCCTATATCCATTGTTTGTTGGTTAAGATACAAATCTTTGATGGAGATGTTAAGATACAAATATACTCAGAATATGTATTTAATATTTTTTTAAAATGTTTATATATACATAATTAATGGATATAAGTTTTTATATTTTTATTTTTTATTTATTTTTATACAATTAATTTATATTTTTTTAATTAAATTTTTAAACTTTTA